>NC_064863.1:76071998-76281998 GCF_024139225.1 Suncus etruscus
GTGCTGTCTCTCCGGGCCCTAATCTTGAGGTCTTAAATCCACTTTGAATTGACTTTTATGTAAGATGTGAGATATGGATCAATCTTTCTTACACGAGGTTATCCAATTCTAATTTAAGTTCGTGCTCTTTGTCAAAGATTAATTGACCATATATTTGGGGGTTTGTCACTGGATATTCTGACTCAGTAGTCTGAGTGTCTGCCTTTGTTCCAGTACCATGCTGTTTTGATCACTATACCTTTGCAGTAGACCTTTAAATTAGGTAATGAGATGCCTCTCAGTTTCTTGTTTTCAATATGGATTTGGCTATCCTAGATCTTATATGGTTCCACACATATTTTATAATTGATGGATCTAAGTTCTTGAAGGATGTTATATGAAGTTGAATAGGGAGTGCCTTGAATCTATCTAGTAGTTTAGGAAAGATGGTCATTTTGATCATTTTGATTCCATGGGCATGGAATGATTTTCTATTTCCTAGGTCAGTGGTTGGCAATCTGCGTCTCGCAGGCCACATGTGGCTCTTTACACTTTTAATTTGGCTCTTCTGTGTGCTGGGTGGCCGCTCCAGGAGTCAGGACTCTGCTCTTAGCCTCTGTCAGTGCGTGCCCTGTGTGCAACCCCAGCAGTCCGCTCAAAGACTGTAAGATGATACCCAGTATCAATCCTAAACAAAGGTGTTCCCCCAAAGTCATCCTTTCTTAAACCTCTTCCTTTGATATGTAAAAGTCCACTGAATATGTACTTTTGTCTCTCTCTCTTTACATGAAGCCTCCTGGTATTGGGAATTGGTTTTAATAAAGAAAGAGGTGTTCTAGCTTTTTGGGCTCCAGGCAGAGAGTACAAGGTAAAAGGCCATGGACTCAATGATCATCCTTTCCTGGCTAGCTTGGTTTATTATTTCTTTCCTGCTACCCTGCTTCTTCAGACCAGGTTGGGTGGGGTTTAGAAATACAGTGCCTGGGGGCCGGGAAGGTGGCGCTAGAGGTAAGGTGTCTGCCTTACAAGCGCTAGCCAAGGAACGGACCGCGGTTCGATCCCCGGCGTCCCATATGGTCCCCCCAAGCTAGGGGTGATTTCTGAGCACATAGCCAGGAGTAACCCCTGAGCGTCAAACGGGTGTGGCCCAAAAACCAAAAAAAAAAAAAAAAAAAAAAGAAATACAGTGCCTGGAGTGATCTTAAAACACATATTTTATTTTGCACAAGAGTGGGCATCTTCCATGAAGGGATTCTCAACCCCAGAGTTTTCTTTTCCGTGGATTCTCATGTTCAGAGTACTCATGATTAAAGTTGTGAGCTAATGTCCTTAAATGCTGTTTTTCATATTGATTATGACTTTCTATATAATATAAATGGCAATAAGAAATTTTTTCAAGAGTGAAAACATTTCAATATCTCCTTCTCAGACACAGCTATCCCAGAATCAGACTCTCTTTTGAACACATCCATCTTATGTCTCACTGTTAAAACTACTTGTGAAACTCCCCTGCAGAGAAATATTAAATTCATAGAGAAAATGAACAATATCTGCCAAATATACAAACTTAGCTACCCATTCCTTGTCCAACTGGGCTGTACAAAGTCAGAGTTCTGCTCTCACAGGAACTGCATTACTTCTTCCCTCTTGCCAACAAGGTGAGAGAGCACCCTTCCCCTGAACAGCCACTTTACTTCTTCATGGAGATAATGCTAGTAGTGGACATCCATACTCTTACCCAGGGTGGTGAATAGCCTGGATTTGATCATAATTGTGAATTTCACAAATTATCTTTACTGTGTCATCTGTCACAGAGTTTAGTTCAGCAGGGAGTTTTTCTAAATCCAGTCTATCATAAAATGAGAGGATACAATGTACGGGTGTGCAACTTCTGTTTCTTGTGACTACACAAAAACACTGAGCCATGCACAGTGCATCATCTGTACATACATCAACACATCAGATTATTATTCTGAGTTAAATGAGTCAGAAGGAGAAGTGTAGACACAGAATAATCATTTGTGGCATATAAGAATAATAAATGGCTATATGGTATATATATATATATATATATATAAACCTTCACCAATGCAACATTCCCATCACGAATATCCCAAGTGTCCTTCCTCCCCACCCACACTGGCCTTTTTTAGGGATCGTTTAGTGCAGTCACAGAAATAATTACACTGAGAACTATCATAACAAAATGTGACTGAATGAGGGAAGTAGAAAGCCTGTCTAGAGTACAGGCCGGTGTGGGGTAGGGAGGAAGGACAGAGAAACTTTGATTTACCTTCCAAGCCTGTTGAAACATCGCCAAGAAAATAATTCAGATATTGACATTCTATTTTAAAACAGCGCTTTTAAGTAGGGAAGCTTTTCTCAAGAGGTTTCAGGATTTCAGAAACAACAAAGCGACATTGGCCTTTGTTAAAAACCCTCTGGATGCCACTTAAAGGAATTAATTTTTCTCCCTTTAAAATCGACATGGGCAACTTTGAAATGCAATTTCTGGATTTAAAAAACAAAGAACTGTGGAGCTCAAAATTTGAACGTCTTTGTGCTAATTTAGAAAGATTGAAGAAACACAAATGTGAACTTAGTTTACAGCACAAGTGGTCTGCTTTGAAAGACCTGGAGAGACCTGGAGAAGGAAAATATGTTGATTTTTAACACCTGGAATAGTATTCCTGACTCATATAATCAACTAAAAAAGCTAGCGTTTGCTGTTGTTTCCTTGTTCAGGTCTATTTATGAGAACAATCATTTTCAAGCATGAATCTTATCAAGAGTAAATTGAGAAATTGTCTCATCAATGAGAACCTGGAATTATGCCTAAATTAAAAACAACAACATACAAACCTGACTTACTCAAACTAGCCAAAGAAATGCAAGGCCAATGTTCACATTAGTGTTTGTGACTTTGTCAGTCATTGTCAGGATGTAATTTTCTCTACATTGTAGGCAAATTTTATGGAATTTAACATCGATAAATAATATCGTTCTAAAGTTTTTGGTTTATTAGTTGTGTTATTTGTATCCTCCTGACCTATGTGGATACTTGCATGCAAAATATTCTCAATAAAAGCTTATTGAAACAGTGTACCATCCTATGTATTTTCGGTTTTAAAAATGTGGCTCTCGGGGCCGGAGAGATAGCATGGACGTAAGGCATTTGCCTCGCATGCAGAAGTTAGTGGTTCAAATCCCGGCATCCCATATGGTCCCCTGAGCCTGCTAGGAGCGATTTCTGAGCATAGAGCCAGGAGTAACCCCTGAGCGCTGCCAAAAACAAAACAAAACAAAACAAAACAAAATAAAAGTTGCTCTCAAATTTCAATCGTAGTTTTGGCGAGATTTGGCTCAGTTGAAAAAAAAGGTTGCCAACCACTGTCCTAGGTCATCTTCAATTTTGTTCCTAGGTATTTTGAAGTGTTCATGGTATAGGTTTCTAATCTCTTTTGTTAGATTGATTCCTAGATACTTGTTAGTTTTGGACACTATTTTAAATGGGACAGACTCTTTGATCTCTGAGTCAGATAAACAAATTGTATAAATGAATGCAGTTGTCTTTTGTGTGTTGACTTTGTAGCCAGCTACTTTGCTGTATTGGTTTATTGTTTTAGGAGCTTTTTCGTAGACTCTACCAGTGGTCCTCAAACTATGGCCCGCGGGCCACATATTGTATTTGTATCTGTTTTGTTTCTTCATTGCAAAATAAGATATATGCAGTGTGCATAAGAATTCGTTCATAAGTTTTTATTATAGTCAGACCCTCCAATGGTCTGAGGGACAGTGAACTGGCCCCCTGTTTAAAAAGTTTGAGGACCCCTGCAGTGTCTTTAATGTATATCATCATGTTGTTTGCAAATAGAGAGTATAGCTTCCTCTTTTTCAATTTGGATTCTTTTGATTTCCTTCTCTTATCTGATTTCTATAGCTAGGACTTTAATACTTCTAATACGTTGAATGAGAGTGGATATCCTTGCCTAGTGTCTGACCTTAGTAGAAATGCTTTCAGTTTTTCATCATTAAGAATAATGTTGGCTGTCACTTTTTATAGATAGCTTTTACTGTCTTGAGGAAGGTTCCTTTCACATCTGTTTTGCTGAGGGTTTGAATTAAGAATGGGTGTTGTATTTTGTCAAATGCTGTCTTTGTGTTAATTGATAAGATCATGTGATTTTATTTTTATTGAGACCATTGTGAATGACAAGTCTTTCACAGTTGTATTCTAGTCATTTAATGACCATTCCCACCACTAGGGTTGAACTCCCTCTGCCATAGTTCCCAGCATGCATCCCATCGCTCCAACTGTAGCCCCCAGGGCTACCAGTGTAACAGGTCCATTTTGTGTTTAGCTTATTATAGTTTGGGTCTCTTGATTCTATTGTCATTGACTTTGGGTTGGGTATCTAGATCTGACCTTTTTTTTTTCTACTCAGTGATCCTGATACTGCTTGGCCCCTGAGCCTCATCCACTTTTTTTTTTTTTCCTTTTCTCAATTTGTCCGGAAGACATGGAAAATGATTCAAGTTCTATGGTTCTATGGAAAAGGTGTGAGCCCCTTATCTAGATTATAAATAAAGTTAAAAGAAAAAGAGAAAGAAAGGGGGTAGGGGCAGATGTGGCTTGTTTTATTTTGGTTTTTGTTTCCTGGGGGTTTTTTGCACTGGCACAGCAAATTTTGGGGAAATTAGAAAGGAAATTTCATTAGCCTAAAAAATACAGGGTGTCTCCACCCATGAAGCATTCTATCAAAAGACTGTCTTTGGGGTTTGGGCTTGTGGGTTGTCCAAACCCAATGTTTCTCTTTATGGTCCCAGAGAAAGTTCTGCTCAGATGCAGTTGTCAGTCTTTTGTAGTTAGAGATTTTTGTTTTTGCACAGGTCCTAGGATGAAGCCTAGAATAAAGTTTTTTTTCATGGTTCCAGGACAAATTCTGCTTAGTCATGGTTTGTTGTAGTCAGTCTTTTGTGTACTTAGAGTTCTTGGTTCTTGCATAGATCCTAGGACAGAGCATCTTCTGATTTCATTTCACTGTTGGGTGATGAGGTAGGGAAACCTGCCTGTACATCATGTTGTCGCTGTTTCCTCATCGCCAGGTGTCTTATTGACCTGCCCTGGAGTAGATTGGTGCCAGGGTGGCATTCAGGCCTCCCCTGAGGGAGTTTGATTTCTTGTGCTTGTGCCATAAAACTATGCCAGTACCAATGTTGGGATCTGAGGTTCAGGGTTTGATGGTCAATGTTTCATCCATTGAGGCCTAAGTCAAGTCACAGATGATGTGATTTTTTTTATCCTTTCTTTTACTCATGTGATATACGATGTTAATTGATTTGTGTATATTGAATCATCCTTGCATCCCTGGGATAAAACCTACTTGGTCATGATGTATAATCTTTTTGATGTGTTGTTGGATTTGGTTTGCTAAGATTTTGTTAAGGATTTTTGCATCAATATAATCTAACTTATTTTAAGTTGTATCTCCAACAGTTAACCAAATCCATTGGTAATAAAAGTGGTAAAGTAAAAGAGTATATTAAACAGAAGTAAATGCAGAATGTAGATTCCACTTTCTTTAGTTCCTGGTATGTGATTTTCTTATTAGGTCAGTAGCAGGACCAAGATAATGATATCTAGACTCTCCCAAGTCTTCTCTATTAAAACACATAGTATCTACATAAATATATTTGGATTCACATATTACTTTATAATAATTAAAGGATTCAGGTCCTTTAATTATGGCTTTCTGTGTTTTCTATAATTTTAATTTTTTAATTAAAGCACCATGATTTACAAACTTATTCATGTTGAGTTTTAGACATGCAATGTTCCAGCACTAATCCCACCACTAGTGTTAGCTTTCCTCCACCAATGTTTTCATGGTCCCTTCCACCCATCCTTCATCACCAGCAACCTTGACAGTCACATTTGGTAGATTGGGCCATACCCAGCAGTGTTCAGTGCTTTGCATTCAATGATCACTCCTGGCATCCTTTGGGGAGCATATGGGTGCTGGGATTCAAACATGGGTCAACCATGTACAAAACTTGTACCATAACCACTATACTCTCTCTGGTCCCAAATAAGAACTTTTTAAAATTTGGTTGTTGAACTTTGGATCTCTTTATTTCAGTGTTCATGACTTTGTAGTTTGAATATTTAGCTATATCATTGTTTAACACCACTAATATACATGGCTCCCTTTGACCCCTATCCTCCTGTTGTCTTCTAGTCCCCTAAATTTCTTTCCTCCTCTGTCCTTCTCTTCCCTATATTTTGTGGCCAGGGTAATCTAAGAATTCCCCCCCATTAACATTGCATTTCCTCATCCAATTAGTCTGTACACCACAGATAAGTGAGATCATCCTGTATTTGTCTTTCTTCTGGCTTACTTTATTTAAAATGACCTTTCAATTCTATCCATGTTGTAGCAGATTGCATGATTTCATCATTTTTCAGTTTGTTTTGGTTTTTGTTTGGGGCCTGCAACTATTGATGCTCAGGACTTACCTCTAACTCTGAAGTCAGGAATCACTCTTGGCAGTACTCTTGGACAACATATAGGATATTGGGGATCAAACCCTCATCAGCTGCATGCAAAGCAAATGATCTACTCTCTGTACTATCATTTGGAATCCCAAATTACTACTTTTCTGAAGAACAAATTGAATAATACTCTAAAACAATATCCTTTTTCAATTACTGCCACATTATTAATAGTACATCACATTTTAAAATGAGTTTGGGAACTATATTCTTTCAGATACTAATACTACTAATTTTGAAATCTGACTATCTAGAAGCCAAAAATTAACTCATAAAGCAAATTTTTCTAGTTACATCTCTGTGACCCCTGGTGGAGACAGAAAGAACATATAGTGCCAGGCATCTAGCTCACCTCAACAGCATTACATAGCAAGCACCTTACCAATACTCTGCTCTATTTCTTCAGCCTCTATCATACTTCTTTTTTTTTAGAATATGTACATGTGGGGCCAGAGCGATAGCACAATTGTAGGGTGTTTGCCTTGCACACAGCCAACCTGAGATAGACTTGAGTTTGATCCCCGACATCCCATTCCTGAGCCTGCCAGGAACGATTTCTGAGTACAGAGCTGGGAGTAACTTCTGAATGCCTCCTGGTACCCCTCCTGAAAGAGGCAAAACAACAACAACAAAAAAGAATATATACATTTGCTTAGATCACTTAGTTTTGCTATGGTAGTTTTATGCATATTTTTTACAGTTGCCATTTTTATCCTATTATATTTTCCTTCAAGGAAAAATCTAGAATAAATCGTAAAAACTGTTGTTCTGTTACTTGCAGAATTTCTTTGGCCCTGAATTTGTGAAAATGTCCGTTGAACCATTTATATCTTTGGATTTGCCACGATCAATCCTTGTAAGTAATAAAACAAGCTTTATTTATTTCAATAATTTCACCAATGATTTTTTAAATATAGTTGAAATTCTAATAATGCTTGCTTTAATAAATGTCCATTTTTTTTAAATTGTAGACCAAGAAAGGGAAGAATGAAGATATCCGAAGAAAAGTAAACATAATGCTTTTGAGTGGGCAGAGATTGGAACTAACCTGTGATACTAAAACCATATGTAAAGATGTATTTGATATGGTTGTGGCCCATATTGGCTTAGTGGAACACCATTTGTTTGCTTTGGCTACCCTCAAAGGTACCAGGACATTTTAAATTCAGGGTAAAGCCTGGGGACCTGGCAGCAGTCTGACTTCTTTTAGCCATTATGTTCAGTCTTGTGGAAATAAAGACCAAATGAACATGTCTGTGTTGAATAGTAAAAGTTAGAAACTGTGCCTTCTCCCAGTAAAATTGTGTAATTTCAGGAGTTGTGTCTTAGGGCAAATTCCTTACCTAGTTATTAGGATTTTTTTCTTGATTTTGTATAAAAATTGAGTTGTTACATCTTACAGATCATTATATATGTTAACTGCCTACATATGTATTCTAGAAATTACTATCCCACTAAAATGAATTTAAATATATATAGCTTAGGCGCTGGAGCTGTGGCACAAGCAGTAAGGTGTTTGCTTTGCTAGCGCTAACCTAGGACGGACTGTGATTCAATCCCCTGGCATCCCATATGGTTCCCCAAGCCAGGAGTGATTTCTGAGTGTATAGCCAGAAATAACCCCTAAGAGTTACTGGGTGTGGCCCAAAAACCAAAAAAATAAAAAATAAAAAAGCCTCTAAATATATATAGTTGAAACTTGTTTTTGAATTTTCACATTTGTTTCCTGAATCTACTGTCAAAAAAAAATCCTAACTAAAAATAAGTCATTTTGTGTATTATTTCTCTCTTTTTTGTTGTTGTTGTTGTTGTTGTTGGTTTTTTATTTGTTTGTTTTAGGGACATATCTGGCAGTACTGGGTTATTCTTGGCTATCTGCATTCAGGAATTACTCTTGGCAGTGCTTAGGGGACCATATGGGATTCTAAGGATCAATCCCAGGTCTGCCGCATATAAGGAAAATGCTCTATTTACTGTATTCAGGTCCCATTTCATGCATTCTTAAGCATGATATCCTTTGAACTCTTAGACTTTGACAATGACAGTGAACTCAGAGCACAGCCATAAGAACTCAGTTGCTCTTGAATACATCTTTAAGAAATGGTTAAATTTGTGTGTTTATGCAAATTGGTCTGCAATCTTTGGAATGCCTGCTTTCTTCAAAATTTAACTCAGAGAAGCTGACATTGCAGGATACTACAATTGAGTCAGAGTAGAGGATCATTGTCACTTCAATGGTGAGCTTGAGTATAGCATTATACCCCTAAAACATAGAAATATTTACACTCACAATCCTGCTCCTATGTGAAACTACTTTTGTTGACCAAAAATTGAAAGAACTGAAATGTCTTTATTTTTACTTCATCTGAACATTTTTTTCATCATTTTAGATAATGAGTATTTCTTTGTTGAACCCGACTTAAAATTAACCAAAGTGGCTCCAGAGGGATGGAAAGAAGAACCAAAGAAAAAAAGCAAAACCACTATTCATTTTACTTTGTTTTTTCGCATTAAGTTTTTTATGGATGATATTAGTTTAATACAGTAAGTATACTAAGAATTTCGGTTTTTATCTTTGTGACTCTTTACCTTTTGACCCTTTAGGTTATTGATACTGAATTATTTGATTCTGATAAATAATAGTATCTTTTTATTATAAAAGAAATGTGGTCGGAGCGATAGAGAGTACAAGTTAGGAGGTTGCCTTTCATACAGCTAATCTTGGGTTTGATCCTTGGTATCCCATATAGACTGTGGAGCCTCGCCAGAACTGGTCCTTGAAAGCAGCCAGTAGCAATGTATCCAGCATTGCTGGATATAACCCAGAAACAAACAAAAGAACTATTTCCTAAACTATAGTATATTGACTTTTTTTTTTTTTTTTTTGGTTTTTGGGCCACACTCGGTGGCTTACTCCTGGCTATAAGCTCAGAAATTTTTCCTGTCTTAGGGACCATCTGGGATGCCAAGAATCGAACACAGGTTCATCCTGGGCAGCCGCCTGCAAGGCAAATGCCCTACTGCTGAGCTATTGCTCCAGCCCTAGTATATTGACATTTTATGCCTTATGATCTTAATAGCGAATCATCTTGAAATTAAGCTAATGTGCCTGTAGTAAAACTTATTTGGGCCGAAGAGATAGCACAACAGTAGGGCGTTTTGCCTTTTGCCTTGCACGCAGCCGACCCAGAACAGATGGTGGTCTGAATCCTGGCACCCCATATGGTTCCCTAAGCCATCCAGGAGCGATTACTGAGTGCAGAGCCACCGGGTATGATCCAAAATCTAAAGATAAAAACAAATTTCAAGATTCAGTATTTTGATGTGTTTTTGCTTTTTCAGACATACTCTGACCTGTCATCAGTACTACCTTCAGTTGCGAAAAGATATCTTGGAGGAACAGGTTCATTGTGATGATGAAACTTCTTTATTGCTGGCCTCCTTGGCTCTCCAGGCTGAATATGGAGATTATCAACCAGAGGTAGGAATTTTTCTTCAGGGTCACTTTGAATTGCTCTTATTTTTTCCTGCCTTTTTTGTTGTTGTTGTTGTTGTTACTGTTGCTAATTCTGGGACAGTGGTTTGTAGATAAAACTGAGGCCATTTGCATCTTTAAGTACATTATAGCTTTTAATTATCGTTTTGATCTTTATTTTATTTAGGTAGCATAATTACAGTAATCTTAATTTTTATGGTCTTGATGTAAAGACTTACTAAATCTTTACTATCACTAAAGGGCCTAAGAATTTCATAATGGGAAGGTTAATGAAATACTAAACCTGGTTGGGATTGTTGCAGTTAGTTCTAGATAGGACCAGCATCCCTGTGATTATCAGTCCTATAAAATCTTGCATAGTTCAGCATTTGCTGGACCTGCTTCAAGTTGTCTTGCTTCAGAGGTTTGTTTGTTTGGTTAGTTGGTTGATTTGGGGTGGGGGCCACCCCAGGCAGTGCTCAGGATTACTCCTGGCTCTGCACCTCAAGGATGACTCCTGGCAGCAGTGCTCAGGGAACCATATTGGATGCCAGGAATTGAATATGGGTCAACCGTGTGCAAAGCAAACACCCTCCCTGCTGTACTGTCGCTCCAGCACCTTGTGCGGAAGCCTGGAATCTAGCACTTAACTTTCCTTTTCTACTTCAGAGACTAGACATAGGGATTACCAGCCAGATAGGAGTGAAACAGTCAGTTTCTTTATGTAGAGATCCATGCTGTGATAGGCTAAAGACTTACTAGAATTCATTCTATGGAACACAGATGTGTAAGGTTTAATCTTGCTAGATAAATGGACCTACAAGAAAGCAAAGTTCATGAGTTATCTTTCAAGCATCTTGACATTCTGCCCAAATTTACCGTTAATTTGTTTTTTCCACATTATTGGATTAAAGCTGAAGACACCCCAGCGACATGTAGAAGTAGAAGTATCTTATCCCTTGGGGAATGACAGGAACTATAAAATAGGTGGAAAAAGCCAAATAAAGAACTACTTACAAAAATGTTCTCTTTCTAGGTTCATGGTGTGTCTTATTTTAGACTGGAGCATTATTTACCTCCCAGAGTGATGGAGAAACTTGATTTATCCTATATTAAAGAAGAATTGCCTAAATTGCATAATACTTATGTGGGAGCTTCTGAAAAAGAGGCAGAATTGGAATTTTTAAAGGTAAGTATGCAAGATCACTAATAATAAAATTTATACCTCTGTCACATAAGCAGTAAATTAGGAAGATATATCTGAAAGTACGGATGCTACTAAAGTATCAAAAACTATATTGTGCATTTTATCATCACAGTTATTCCTGACTAAAATCATGGTATTTTCATTCTCTTTATGAGAAAGAGGGAACGAAAGCTCAATACCATTTCCCAAAGTCAAAACTACAAAAACATGCTGCAAAACCCATATCAGAAAGCATGTTTTTATTCTTTTTTATATTATTAAAATCAAGATACAATAAATAAAGAAAGGCTGCTGAATTTGGTGGCTGGCTGAATATGAGAAATGTATTCATACTATTTCTAGAATTTCTTTGGTTTTGTTTTTTGTTGTTTTTTTTCTTAAAAAGCTTTAATATTCAGTTTTCTTGTCTAAACATAGCCTTTCCAGTGCAAGATAGCTAATTGATATTGGGAAAAAGAGATCAGAAAAAAAAGTTACAGTTCTTATTGTACTCCAGCTTCCTGTGTCCCTTTAAATATATAATAATGCAGATGAGGTAATCCTGTATATCCTTTCAATACAGAACACCAATATATGATAGATCATATAAAGAAAAGGAAAACTATCAGAATGCTCTTTTTCAGTACCTTCGGAAGGAGCTTCCGTTTGCAACTTTATATTAGAGTTTGTTCAGCCCCATGAAAGATTTCTATTTATCATTACAGCACCTTTGGGGCCTGATAGATAGCATGGAGGTAGGGCATTTGCCTTGCATGCAGAAGGATGGTGCTTTGAATCCCAGCATCCCTCATGGTCCCCCGAGCCTGCCAGGAGCAATTTCTGAGTGTAGAGCCAGGAGTAACCCTTGAGCACTGTCAGCTGTGACCCAAAAAATAAAACAAAACAAACAAACAAAAAACACAGATATAGTTACAGCCCCTTTAATCTAGAATTCATGGCAGGAAGGAAAATTTCACCGGAATGTCTATTTAAATAGAACCTATTAATCTCAGTATACTCCTCTAAAGTTTGACTTCTGCTTTAGATCATACTGCCTTTGAAAACCTTTTACATCTTTTGGCAAATTTTCTTAAGGTATAATTTATACACAGTGAAATTCATCACTTTTAATGTGCTCACTGCTCAATTCAGTGTGTATTGAAAAATAAATACAATTGAAGGGCCAAAAAAATATAGCACAGCAGATAGGGCACTTGTTTTACGCGCAACCAATCAAGTTCAATACCCAGAAGTCCTGGATTCAGGTTTTCCAAGCTCTGCTAACAGTGATCCCTGAGCAGCGAGCCAGGATTAAGTCCTGAGCACCACTACATGGTGTGGCCCAAAAACAAACAAACAAACAAACAAACTATATATATATATATATATATATATATATATATATATATATATAATTGAGCAACCACCTCCATAGAAAGCAAAAGTAATACATTGTATTGACATAATTTTACAAACAGTTTTATTGCCACTTAGCCCTGCTCATTTAGTAAGATCTTAGATCTGCTGCCACACTACAAAGATTTGTGTAGTTAAAAGTACAGTTACAGACCCACAAGCCTTAAAAATGATCTGGGTTAGCAACTTTAATGTAACACATTGTCAGTACTAAAGATTTCCCTCCATCCACCATCCTCTTTTTTTTTTTTTTAGTGAGGTAAATTAGTTTTATTTAAGGAAATTAACCTGAAGAAATATGAGGGGAGAAGAGAGGGAGTTATGCGTTCTAGAAAGAATGCATGCTTCTCCAGAAAGGAACTAGCCTCCCTCCTTCCGTATGCAGTCATTTCTGTCCCTCAACACCAGATCATGGCAGCTACTGATCTGCTTTTCATCACCTTTTCTAGAATTCCTATAAAAACCATACAGTATACAGTTTCCTGTATCTCGCTTTTTTACTTCAAGTCATACATTAGAAGTTGGGAAACTACACCTGGCAGTGCTCAGGATTGATTCTTGGCTCAGTGCTTTGCTCCCACTAGTACTCAGGAGTTACTCCAACTAGTACTCAGGGAAACTTACGGTGTTAGGGATCAACCTCAGTCCTCCTGTATGCAATCCAGGTTTTCATCAAATTTAACCATCTTTCCAGACCTAGAAAAATACTTTAAGGCTCATTGCTGGGGCCAGACAGTGGTAGGGCATTTGCGTTGCATCGGCCAACTCCATAGGGACCCAGTTTGATTCCAAGCATCTCATATGGTCCCCCAACCCTTCCAAGAGTGATTTCTGAGTGCAGAGCCAGGAGTAACCCCTGAGCACCGCTGGGTGTGCCCCCCCCCAAAAAAAAACAATCAATCAATAAATTTAAAAAAGAATCATTGCTACTAAGTATTGTACTTATCAGTAGTTTGTTTATTTGACTTTGGGGCCACACTGATGGTATTTATTCCTGCCTATGTGCTCAGGGTTCAATCCTGGTGGCCTTGGGGACCATATAGAGTGCCAGAGATCAAAACAAATTCAGCCAGATGCAATCAAACACCCTACCCACTATACTATCTCTCCAGGCCTCAGTAGTTTATCTTTTCCTATTATTCCTGAGTATTTTTCTTTGTGCAGATCCAAAATACTTTATTAATATTTTTAATCAGTGGATATAAAACTAATACAATCAGATACACATATTTATATGAACACAGGTTTTCTCTCTCTCTTTTTTTTTTTTTTTTTGGTTTTTGGGCCACAGCCAGCGGCGCTCAGGGGTTACTCCTGGCTGTCTGCTCAGAAATAGCTCCTGGCAGGCACCGGGGACCATATGGGACACCGGGATTCGAACCAACCACCTTTGGTCCTGGATTGGCTGCTTGCAAGGCAAACGCCGCTGTGCTATTTCTCCGGGCCCGCCCCCACATTTTCTTAATCATGAAATTTTGAAGAGCAGAAGTTCTAGCAATGATATTTTACTAAGTTTTTTATTTTATATTTACTATTTTGTGTTCTATTTTATACATTTTGGTCTAACCTATGGTCATAAAAATTTCTAAATTTTTCCATTTCTGATTTGTTATCCACTTGATCTAATAGTCATACTTAGGGTGAAGTAATGGTGGGAGACTCATTTTTTTTGGCATGTGACTATTTCAACTATACCAATTTCAAATATTCAGCTTACGAATAACTCGACATTTGTTTACAATGACTATCTTTTCAACATTAGAACAAATTCTGTGTGTTTGTATCATTCTTTTACCGAAGTATATTGATTAAAATATGGCATTATTCTTACAGGTCTGCCAAAGACTGACAGAGTATGGAGTTCATTTTCACCGAGTGCACCCTGAGAAAAAATCACAAACTGGAATATTGCTTGGCGTCTATTCGAAAGGTGTCCTAGTGTTTGAGGTTCACAACGGAGTTCGGACACTGGTCCTCCGCTTTCCGTGGAGGGAAACCAAGAAAATTTCTTTTTCTGTATGTCTATTTAACCCCTTTTTATTATCTTCTTAAGTGGGTGTTAACTTCAAATGTAACATTAATTTACTTTCTCTAAGTAAATTTTAGAGCTAATATATCCTAATATTATCTTAGTTGCATAAAGTGTTATTTAGATTTTATTTAATCTCTGGTTTCTCAAAAGGTAATTTTTAAAAGAATATTACACATTTCCTGCCTGGTTAGATGCTCGGTTTACTTCAGTTAAATTACAACGAAGTTGTTGTCTCTGTAAATTCAGAATTCAGGCTAGGATACTAACTTCTCGTGAAGTCTCCCAATACATTTTAGATAGTTATTGTGACCGACCATCATCTTATTGTCCTTTGTCTCAAAAATAGTAGGCCTCTCATAACACCTATATTTGAATCTCACTGACTCAGAGATTTTCTGTATTTTCAAACTAGTCTCGGGACTTTCTGAAGTTCTAGATTGTGGTATATGCTCAGTATGTAGATGAAGTTGGAGAAGTGATTTTTAGAAAATATTGTTTCTGAAAGAACTATGAAATTTTAATTCTGTACATAATTTAAGTGAACATTGAAATGTAATTGGTATATCCTAAAGGCTAACCAAAAATATGCTTCAGGTATTTTTTTCCTTTCTGACATTGAAGAACTACTAAATCTTTAGTTTATTTCATAAAAGAAATACAGTCTCACTAGAACCATGTTCATAAGATTTTCATGATTAGGGTCTCAAAAAACCCTGACTAATTTACCTACAAACTTTTGAAATCAGTTCTAGATGTAATGTTTTCTTGGTGTTTCTGTAATACCCCAAATTGCATAAGATTATCAGATAATAACGCAAACTATTCCTAGATGTATATGAAGTTCTTTAACACAATTTTTTAACCCTCCTTTGTTTCTTCTATTAACTATTAGGGAGTTGGAGAAAATACCTTTTGACTTCTTTTCTCTCACAGCTGAATTCTTTTGGATAAATTTCTTGTCCATGCTATCAGTTAATACAGATAATCAATTACTATTTGTTTCAAACCTATACAGCTTCACAACCACGTGGAGTTCAATATCCATATTCTTCTTGAATGAATTACTGTTATTATTTTATATAGCAATAAGTCTATTTTTACTGAACTTTATTTTTTTCCTCAGCAGAGTTGAAACCTTTATTTCTAGTCGTTTCTCTTCCAAACGGTTTTAATATTTGTAGGCAAAGTGGCAAATAATAATTTTATTTGCTGAATTTGTACAGGATTACACTTTTTAATATCTATTCTGGATATAGGAAAATTTAGCCGGCTTGGTGGCGCTAAAGGTAAGGTGTCTGCCTTGCCAGCGCTAGCCTAGGAGGGATCCCCCGGCGTCCCATATGGTCCCCCAAGCCAGGAGCGACTTCCTGAGCACATAGACAGGAGTAACCCCTGAGCGTCACCAGGTGTGGCCCAAAAACCAAAAAAAAGAAAAAGAAATTTGATAAATGTAGTATGACCTATAGTTATATATCAATTTAATCTTTGCAGACTTTGTTTATGTAATAAAGTGATAGGAAAATATCTGATTGCTAACATCCCTGATTAATATTGTAGAAAAAGAAAATAACCTTGCAGAATACATCAGATGGAATAAAACATGCTTTCCAGACAGACAACAGTAAGGTATGTCAGTACCTGCTCCACCTCTGCTCTTCCCAACACAAGTTCCAGCTGCAGATGAGAGCTAGACAGAGCAACCAAGATGCTCAGGACATTGGTAAGAAAAAGTAGCTTCTTTCTGATGACTTCACATGCATGACTTCTTTTGCATACAGTAGAACTTTCACATTTAGAATAATTGATTAAAAAGTTGTAGGCTAAGAGATAAGTAGAGATGTAGAACTAAGAACTGCAGAACTAATTGTTTATTAAGTCAAGGGGCTGGAGCAAGAGCACAGTGGGCACAGCCAACCTAAATTTGATTCCTGGCATCCTAGATGGTCTCCCGAGCACCCTCTGGAATGACCCCTGAGTGCAGAGCTAGGCATAAGCCATGTGCATTGCTATGTGTGGCACAAAAAAAAAAAATAAGTTTGTCAGATTTATAAAGGCATCCAAATGAAGCTGAGACTTCAACTCTATATTTATTTTTAAAATATCCCCATATCATTCTGGTGATATCAACTCAAATGTTTATTTTGTGTTTATCAATAGGCTAATGGATATAAATGAAATTAGGTTATATTCTCTACCTACAGTTAGCTACAGTATTTGAGGTGATAAGACCAACATATGGAAAGCAATAATATATAACAGAGTTTATCATACAAGCCTCCTGTTACAGGCTACAGGAGAAAGAGAGGTGAGAATCTTAAATACTTGAATGGAGGCACTTGAATTGGAATGTGAAAGAACAAAGACTGTATTAGGCTAAAGGTAAATGAAAGGGCCTTCCAGATGAGGGAAAGAACATGGTAAACAAGGTTAGATTAGGGTAGTACACACATAAAAATGTAAAGACTGGGGTCAGAGCAATAGCACAGCTGTAGGGCATTTGCCTTGTATACGGCTGATCCAGGATGGGCCTTGGTTTGATCCCCGGCATCCCATAATTCCCCCAAGCCAGGAGCTATTTCTGTGTGCATAGCCAGGAGTAACCCCTGAGTATCACAGGGTGTGGCGCAGAAAGCAAAAGCAAAAAAAAAAAAAAAAAAAACGTGAAGACATAAAGCACAAGTTTGATGTGGCAGATTTCCGACCCATCAGTGTTATTTGAATTCATCTCCTGTTTGAAATTGAAATGAATAACCCTGAACCCGATATAAGTGATTAGAAGAGTGGTTTCAGTCCACTTTTAAAAGAAAGCAGCAGAATAAACTACTTCAGCGGAGTGGAGGTGGGGGAGAATATTCAAAACAGAAACCTTTAAATTACTCTTACCTATGGAAATTAAAGTTACTCAGTGTTTGCCTGGAGAGATAGCACAGTGGTAGGGCCTTACATGCAGCCAATCCAGGACAGAGGTGATTCGAATCCTGACATCCCATATGCCCCACCCTGCCCCCATGTCTGTCAGGAGTGATTTCTGAGCACAAAGCCAGGAGTAAGCCCTGAGCACAGCTGGGTGTGACCCCCCCCCCAAAAAAATTTACTCAGTGTCATGTAGTCAGAGAAACATTCAAGAAATTTAGAGTGCTGGCATTACCACAAATAGAATTTTTTTTTAAGAATCTTGTTTTGGGCCAGAGATCCTTGTTGAAGAGGCTTGGATTTGAGTCTCAACAACACTTGTCTCGCTGAGAACTGCAAGTGTGACCCTCAAGTACAGAAATGGGAAAAGTCCTTGAGCATAGCTGGCTGTGGCCCAAAAGCAAACCAAAGTTGATTTAAAAACTTGATGGAATAGCACCAACAATATTGTGTAGCAGACTTATTCTTTATATGAATAGTCTCACATCTGAAATCTTACAGAAAATATATTTCTTAGTATCATATTGGGGTTAAGGGAACTAGACGTTTCATAGCTTTTTGCAATCAAGATAGATCAGGACTATATTTTATTAAAATGAGATTTCAGAAGCCAGCCTGAAATGGTGGCTCACAGTCATTGGGAATTGAATACCTGAAATCTGCCTTTTAATAAACTTGCCTCAGTAATGATTTGTATGCCTGTAAAACTATTGTTATCAAATAATTTAACTGTTTCTCTTCTTTACCTGATTGCTAGAAAAGAAAAAGTTTCTATGCTTTCTATTTTCAAAAAACAGTGACATATCAATCTTCCTACTTAGAGTAATATTCTATCTATTACAAACCAGAATTGAAGACTGCAGCATATATGGTTTCATGTTCTATAGTGAAAAGGTTAGATAATCAAATTATGCTTCCGTCCTTAACATCTCTTACATTGATGAAAATTCTGATAGTTAAGAATGTGAACTATGGATTCTGCCACCACTCAGACCAACTCTGTCTTGTACACACATGCTCTGGCACCATGAGCAGATTACATAGATGCTCTGCCTCAGCTCTTTGTCTATGAGATGATAGTCATTACTGCACTTGAATTCACAAATCATGAAAAACCAATGAGTTTATACATGTAAAGATTGGCACTGGATAGTTATTCAATAAATATCTATTGTTATTGTTGTTATTATTATTGTCATCATCATCAACACTGCTAACAACTATCAGTAGCAATTAGTAAAAGAAGATAAATGACCTTTAAAAATTAACTGGATTTTTGAAGTCTAATTTTCTTTTTTTTTTTAAGTCTGATTTTCTTTACCCAGAAATTGCAAATGCTCCATTATATCTCAAAAAGTCGTAATAGCTATGTAGCCTTGAACTCAATAAAAGCACTTTAAAATGATTTTTTTATTTTACTTTTGGTTTGGGGGGCCACACCCAGTGGTGCTCAGGACTAACTCCTGTCTCTATGCTCAGCAAGTACTAGAAGCAGGTGAGGGAGCCATATAAGATTCCGGGATCAAATCTGCATTGGCCAAATGCAAGGCAAATACCTGATAGGCTGTGCTATCTTTCCACCTTAAGATAAAATCTTTTCTCAGATTTAATTAAATCTTTATACGAATTATTTCTACTTACTATCTTTTAGCTAAGAAGTAACAGCTATTAGTACTAGTTATACTATCTGCACAATTATAGTTTATCTGTATACTGATAGGCATGTAAAAATATGTGACTTTAAGGATTCGTTGAATATTGATGTTAGGAAGAACCTTAGGAACCATTAAGTTTGGAATTTTACTGATAAGAAAAAAAAATCTGAGAAAATAGTATCTTGCCTAAATTAGTAGTCAAAAGAGACTAGATCCCTGAATCTTCATCTCATACCCAGTACTTTTATCTAATGATTCTCCAAAGAACTAGTTCTCTGGAATTGGATTAAAAATCAATGACCATTTATTGAGCACTAACTACTTGTAATATACCATACTAGTTTTCTCTTCAGAAGGCATAAAATTAAGTTGACAATATAAGGAGATGCAGGAACTACCTAAGGGCCTGAACAATGACACAGACAGAAATGGGGAAATGCAATAGGGAAATGAGTATGAAACTAGCAAGTCTTTGACTGAAATCTGAAGCATTAAGGGATAGATTCCTTCTAATGTTCTTCTAATGTCCCTATGTCCTGGTAGTCCGTGTAAGAGTAACACAAGAGCAGGAAAGAGGAGGTAAACTACTGGTTTGTGATCTCATCTGGATATCTTGGATATATACAAAGCTATAATTCTAGCCAGGAATAGACTATAAATGCATTTAAGTAGTGTGTTCCCTGATATGTTATGGCCCTAAAAAGAATAGTCAGGTTTTATTCCCATTGAAGTTTGGTCGACTTGTTTTTTCTAAAGATGAAAAAAATACATTTGGTATAAAGGCATTTCCTGGTCATTGAATCTGTAAGATTCAGTTTTGTGTCTTTCACTAAAGGCAGCTCTCAAGGCTTAAAGAAAGCAGGGAGAGGAAATAAATGTTGTCTGTTCTAATGAAAGCAATATATGTTAAGTTCATTCCGAGTTTTTTGTTGTTGCTGTTTCTGGTTTTTGAACCAAACGCTCTTGGCACTACAGGCAGCTCAGTACAATGGGACTTTTCCAGCAGTACTCAGGGAACTATGCAGTACTGGGAATCAAGCCCAGGTCTCCTGCATGCTCGCCAGTCTATTGTGGGATTCTTTTAACCAAACTTTCATATTGTTGCCATGTTTTATTTTGATGTCCCTTTCTACCACAGAGAAAGAATGTTGAATTTTCCCAATGGCAACAAAACATGCTTATTTAAACTTTATTCTGATGCATGAATATTAAAAACCTTAGTGTTTCCTAAACAATGTCTGCTATGAAATATTTATTATTAATTTTCATAGGAATTAGAAGAAAAGTAGGAAGGATTTTAAAGACCTAAGTGAGCAATTATTTTATCTTTGGGGGGGGGGTTGGGCCACACTCGGTAACGCTCAGGGGTTACTCCTGACTATGCACTCAGAAGTCACTCCTGGCTTGGGGGACCATACGGGACGCTGGGGGATCGAACCGAGGTCCATCCTAGGCTAGCGCTGGCAAGGCAGACACCTTACCTCTAGCACCACCGCGCCGGCCCCTTTTTAAGGAAAAATTTTACAACTATTTTACATAGTGTGGTCAAGTTAAATGTTTTCTGTTTACTTGGCAAAAGAACCAAAGAGGGTGCTTTGTAATGTGAATTCCTAAATTACTTAATATTCTGCATTTATGATTCCTTATTTACTTAAACATATTTTAATGCTATGATTCTGTGATACAGTGCATTTCTTAATCTTGTGTCCAAATAACAACACAACATATGGTTCTACATTAAAGAAGGACCAACTACTTGTTATAAAGTAGCACAAAATTTAGCCTCTAAAAGAAAATGAAGGGGCCCAAAGTGGTGGTGGAGCAGTAAGGCATCGGTGCTAGCTTAGGACGGACCACGGTTCGATCCCCAGCGTCCCATATGGTCCCCCAAGTCAGGAGCGATTTCTGAGCTCATAGCCAGGAGTAACCCTGAGCATCACTGGGTATGGCCCTAAAAACAAAAAAATAAAAAAGAGTAAAAGAAAATGAAATGAAACTAGTCACAAAGAGGGTTTCTTCAGTGTTTATTAAGAAACTCAAAAAAGACATGAAAAAAAATCATATTTGGTTCTTATCTGAATCCTTTGCATCAGTTAAGCCATTTAGTCAGCAAGGAAGAAAGGTGGAAATAGCATAGTAATAAGATGGCAAAAGAAATAATTTGCCTTACAAGCTGTTTGGGTGGGGGGCAGCAATTTTACTGAACTATAATTCGCATACCATGCAGTTTAACAGAATGCATACAGTTCTGTGGTTTTGGTATACTCCAGGTTGTGTAACCATCACCACAATCGACCCAAAGTTTTTAAAACTATAATAATCAAGGAATTTATCTCAAGGTAAAGCTCTCTGTTTTCAGGCATGTTCTCACCACATAAGCCTATCCAGGTTTCATCTTTCCCTCTCCCCATCCTTGAGTTGTTTGTTTATTAGCAAAGGTACTGCTAGGATTAAGCATTATTCTGTCAAATGTCATTTCATTTTTAAATTAAACCTGTAATTGAGAAATTTGGATCAGTGAACTTAAAACCCAAACATCCGAGACTCGTTAGCTGAAGTCAGAAATGTTCACTAGGCCTTAGCTGTGTGAGAAGGCCAAAAGGATGGAGAGAGGATATGAAAACCAGGATCTTTTTACCCTCTTTTAAAAATCATTGACTGCTACACTTTGAAAGCTTATACTGGCAGGCACCCAGATAATAATGAGCTGCATGCTGTGTTTCCTTTCTAAAATAGCTCTTCTCATAAAGGTACTGCAGTGTTTCTAGCATGTAAAGCAATCCTATTTCCTTGTAGAGAGAGCTTCGTTTAGGAGCCTGAATCTGCAAGCAGAGTCTGTTAGAGGATTTAATATGGGACGAGCGATCAGCACTGGCAGTCTGGCCAGCAGCACCCTGAACAAACTGGCTGTCCGACCTCTGTCAGTCCAAGCTGAGATTCTGAAGAGGCTATCCTGCTCAGAGTTGTCGCTTTACCAGCCATTGCAAAACAGTGCAAAGGAGAAGAGTGACAAAGCTTCATGGGAGGAAAAGCCTAGAGGGATGAGTAAATCATACCACGATCTCAGTCAGGCCTCTCTCTATCCTCATCGGAAAAATATTATGGTTAACATGGAATCCCCACCACAAACCATTGCGGAGTTGGTAGGAAAACCATTTCACCAGAAGGCAAGATCTGATACAGAATCTTTGGCAGAAGTCACAAAACTTAATAAGTAAGAGCATGATTGACTAACCCAAACTACATATTTGTAAAGTCTACATTTCATACATTTATTTGCTTTTGTTTTAACATTTTATTATTTTGACCATATTTTTTACATTGACACTTCCCCCTCCTACCTTCCTTTTCCCTCTTCAGTTCAAAGTCTGTTGCAAGTTTAAATAGAAGTCCTGAAAGAAGGAAACATGAATCAGACACCTCATCTTTTGAAGACCCTGGTCAAGCCCATGTTATAGGTCAGCATGAACAAGCTTACCTTCTTTCTCCAATACCCCATAGTGAAAGTGAATGAAATCATGTTAACTCCAAATAAATCTGGCAATTGGGACATAGAACCCTATACATTTTCTTTTCCTTTAATTTCCCTTCTTAAATTCCAAAACTGAATACAGACTTGTAGACTACTTAAAATGCACCATCTCAAATTAAAATTTTATTTTACAAGTGGTTGTTTCATGGCACAAATGCTTTCTTAGTTTCCTCTAATTGGCCTGTGAACAGTCAGAATAGGCTTACCAAGATAACCCCAAAACTGCTCTGAACCACAGCCTTTCTTTGGATTTCACTTAGAAGTATAAAAGAGTGAATTCCACCACTGCTTTTTATTTCAGAGAAAGATTTATGTGGACTCACTTTCAGCTTAGCATGAATGGGGTTGTCTAGAAAACATACTTTTTTGAAATGTGGTTTGGATGGTAGCTAGAAATTTTGCTTTTTGATTGACTTCACTTTTTTCTCCTTGCTAACTGGGAGCTGCTAAGTTTATAAAGACTGTGCCTTATAAGAGAAATGATTTTGTATTCCTTTTGCTTGATGCAGCTTAAATGGGAGTGCACTTTAAAAAAAAATCACTCGGGCCCAGAGAGAGAGCACAGCGGCGTTTGCCTTGCAAGCAGCCGATCCAGGACCTAGGGTGGTTGGTTCGAATCCCGGTGTCCCATATGGTCCCCCGTACCTGCCAGGAGCTATTTCTGAGCAGACAGTCAGGATTAACCCCTGAGCACAGCCGGGTGTGGCCCAAAAACCAAAAAAAAAAAAAAAATCACTCGTGGGGCCAGAGTGATAGTACAGTGGGTAGGGCATTTGCCTTGCATGCAGCCGACCCAGGTTTAATCCCCAGCATCCCATATAGTCCCAGATATTGCCAGGAGTGATTTCTGAGCACAATTAGAAGTAACATCTAAGCATTGCCAGGTGTGGCCAAAAATAACACTCTTTCAAAAGAGACGATAAAGGCATTACTACTATTCATAATAGGAAATAGATGCGTAGAGGAAATAAGAATACTTCTGCTAGTGTTTTACCAAATCTTCACTTTTCCTTAGACCCAATGCTTTGTTTACTTAACCTTAATTGCACAGATCTATAAAGTACTTTCTCATCCTGTTATTGGACTAAAGTTATTTAGAATAGGGAAAGTTAAAAGAAAACTTGATAGCAGTTGACAAATATTTATAGAAAATATTATTATGTAACTTTCCACAATGTCCAAAGATTCTACTATCATTTGTTGAAATTGCATTGGTTTAAATAATGTAAAGGTATTTAAGGCAATATTTTATCATATAGTAGCCCTATGTATTCAAATTACCCTAAGCACCAGTTCAGTCTTCTAGAAAATACTTTTCAAAGTATATTTACATAAATGAAATATCTTGTAGATTCTTAGCTATTTTTTTATAAAATGCTTTGAGATGCATTTAAAAAAAACACAGAGAAGATTAACTCCCATAGGCACACTTAAACTAAAATATGAAAGTTAATTTTCTGCATTTATGTTTTTCTTAGTCATTTTATTGAATATTGGATTATCTTTTAATATTTAGCAGATATTTAGAAACACAGCTTATTTTTGTCATTTTATTTTTACACGAATATAGCATTATCAGAAAGAGTACATTTGTGTTTAAATTTATTCTGAAGAACAAGTTGATATGTTTAACTTAGATATTAAAAATAGTGGCATTTTTCTGAGTATAGATAAGAGAAAATGTTGCCCTACTGTTTCATTTATTTTTTATGAATTTATCACAAGAAATTGCTTCTATATCTAGTACCTGGCAATTTTATAAACTGTCTAATAATTTAATTTATACCACAGGAATGCCTTTGCATAGTTCTGGAAATTCTTCATTCCAAGTACCCTTAAAAGAAAATGGTAGGTTTACAAAAGTGTTTTTTCCCCTTATTACCATTATTTCTTTTATATACTATGAAATAGTCTCAGAACTAGTAAATGAAGTCCTCAGTTCCGTGCCAGGAGTTTAGGCTTTACTCTCCAGTCAAAGAAGAGTGGTAAATTTTCACCTCATGTATATATCGTAAATGATTTCAGCCTAATGTTGACAAATTAGGATTGACAAATTTGGTATTAACAAATTAGAGAGAGGACTCTACTGGAACACTAGGGAAGTAAGTCCAGGTTCAAGGGATCATTAAAAATGGGGTTTTCTTAGGTGTGGGGATATTTCAGAGTGTTTGAGGAGCAGAACTCAGGCTTCTTCCTCTAGTATAAGCAAGGTACATGCTTAGCCCTGTGGGCGCTCTCTGCAGCCCTTAACTAAGGCAATTCTTTTAAAGAGCTGCTTGAGCTAGATCTTGAAATAGAAAGAGGATTCATTCAGACAGTATGAGTAGGAGCATCCATGCTAGATGTGATCAGAGATGTGGAGACATGGGAGAATACAAGAAGACCCAAGTGTCTCGTCATAGTTATGTATGGACAGGAGAAAGCTCCATAATTAAACATGGAACAGCTCTGAGTCCTGTCAAAATGTCACCAAGCATTTCAACCTTGAGGTTCATATTTTAAAAGAACCTGAGAAGAAACTAAGTTGCAGGGAGAGACTTGTGCAGATTTCTTCAGTGGATTTACTGAAATGGTTTGTAAATTTTTAGAATCTATACTACTATACTAGGTTTCACATGACTTTGTCTTTTTTAGCTCCTTCTAACAAGACTTATGAGAAAAACATACTTTTTATGATGATAATACTACTTTTCTCCACAAATGTGATCTTACCCTCAAACTCTTAAAGTTGAAATAATGAGAATTCTGATAAGAAACAAGTGTGCTAATCAAATGTATAATAAAGTTAAACTTGATGGCATTTTATATATAAATTATTGATTTAAAGATTATGTATCATATCATTGACATAGTTGACCATAATACATTTGTTTCCAGGTAAGTGGAAGAGAAATTATTAAAGTAAAAGAGAGACAGAGAGACAGAGAGACAGAGAGAGAGAGAGAGATGATAGATAGAGAGAATATAGCAACAAGAAAATTTGTGAAAATTATTGTATCTCACAATGAAATCATTAAATTATTGTCAGAAGGTTTAGAAAGCTCTTGTTGCTAGTTGATCATTCCATTACGTCTTTTATTTTTGAATATTTGGTGGTTTCAGATACACATTAGTATTTAAATTGGGGTGTTCCTATGGCGTTGACAGCATTAAAGAAAAATTGAGGCTGTCATGCAGATGCAAATGTAGCCATGCTGTCCAGGAATTCTAAACACTATTGCTGATACTGTGGCTTTTGTGGGGTGTGTTTTTGGCTGCCAGGGATTCCCGAAGTACAAGAAGGTGGGGGAAGGGTGACTGCACTCTCTCCAAAAAAAACCTGGTGATATCAGCTCAAATTCCTGCATACCGGGGATCAGTGATGTCTCTTCTAAGAGCCATAGATGAGTGGTGAGGAGGTGATTCTGGATGAAGGGTGCAGTGAGAATGGCTTTGACAAAGCAGGGACTTGGCTCACCCAGTTTTTCTGAGATTGTCAGCTTTCAGCTGTGTACCTAGAATTTTTCATGGCTTGGTTTATGTCTCTTTTGAGGATTTAGTGAGTCCATGGAGCTGACCAGTTGTAGACACGGCATATGCATTTGTGGGCATCCTCGATGAAGTTTTAATTGTAGTTCTAATTTTTTGAAAACCAAGACATACATGCAAGCAATAGATTAAGTTGAACCAAATAAAATGGATATTTTGCACCAGAGTACAATTTTGTATAGTTCTGCTCTGTAACAGAAAACACCTAATAATTTTTCAAGATAGGAAACCTTTCCCTGGGAGTACCTTTACGTCAAAAAAAGTAAAAGTATAGAGTCAGAGAGATAAAACAGAGGCTAAGGTGCTTGTCTTGACTTACCACAGTTAGTCCCTCAGCACTGTCAGGAGTGACCCCCAAGCAGAGAGCCAGAGTAAGACCTGAACACTATCTAAATTGACTGAAACCTCCCTCCCCCCAATAAAAATGCCATGTTTTACATTTCATAGCAAATAACATATTTTTAATTTTCATTTAAAAGAGAATACTTAAAATTAGGGTATATAGTCAAAAAAAGAAACTAGTGAATATTAAACTTCAAGTGACTGAATTTATGACTTTATGATGGTAAATGTCCAGCCCGGAGAGATAGCACAGCGGCGTTTGCCTTGCAAGCAGCCAATTCAGGACCAAAGGTGGTTGGTTCGAATCCCGGTGTCCCATATGGTCCCCCGTGCCTGCCAGGAGCTATTTCTGAGCAGAGAGCCAGGAGTAACCCCTGGGCACCGCCGGGTGTGGCCCAAAAAAACAAAACAAAACAAAAATGATGATAAATGTCTTGCGTGGACTGGTTTACACCTAAACCAACACAAGTACTGGGATGTTCACAGTGTGAAGAACTATCTTAATCTCATTCTTTAATCCCTTACTGAATCACCACTACAAATCTATGAGGCGAGATCTAATGTTAGTTATTTTTCATAAATGAAAAATTGGAGCATAGTTGAATTGTGCTGAAGGTAAACAGAACTGGTAAATACTGGCATTTTCTCTAATCTACTCCGCTCCTACTCTTACTTATATGGGTATTAGTATTGCCAGCTAAGCATATAAAAGATGCTGATAACAGTTTATATAGAGATAAGAAACTGAAATGTTTTTTAATACTTTCTGATGGGAAAAATACAGTCTTCTGCCCATACCATACATGTAGGAAAAGAGTAGTTTCTTGGTTCTTAGACTTCCAGAACCAATATGTTCCCTCTTACCCCATATAAAGGAAAGGCCTTTTCCTTCCCATGGAATACACCTGTACTCTGGTCAGCTTAAAGACAAAGCTGCTCTTGAAATTTTCCTTAATCTTAATATCCTTAATCCAAATATCCCTTAATCTATGCCCTATTAAGAATTTGGTTTTCTGGGGCCGGGCGGTGGCGCTGGAGGTAAGGTGCCTGCCTTGCCTGCGCTAGCCTAGGACGGACCGCGGTTCGATCCCCCGGCGTCCCATATGGTCCCCCAAGAAGCCAGGAGCAACTTCTGAGCGCATAGCCAGAAGTAACCCCTGAGCGTCACAGGGTGTGGCCCAAAAACCAAAAAAAAAAAAAAAAGAATTTGGTTTTCTCAAGTAGAGCATGGCAAACTTGTCTTTCCAAATAATCTGAGAAACAAAAAAAAATTAAATTTCTTGCCCATAAGTTAAATATAATTATAATTTTGTGTAGTTCCTTGCTGATCAAGATTACTAGAAAAGCATTAATGAATGGATTAAAGACCAGTCAATAAATTTTTTTTTTTTTTTTTTGGTTTTTGGGCCACACCCTGTGACACTCAGGGGTTACTCCTGGCTATGCGCTCAGAAGTTGCTCCTGGCTTCTTGGGGGACCATATGGGACGCCGGGGGATCAAACCGCGGTACGTCCTAGGCTAGCACAGGCAAGGCAGGCACCTTACCTCCAGCGCCACCGCCTGGCCCCATCAGTCAATAAAATTTATCTTAACTTTTTATGCGCCCCAGAGACTCATGAAGAATGTGAAATTTGAGAGGATAAAAATTCATGAGTCTTCTCATGAAATTGAAATGTGCAAAGATTTGCATTTTGCATATGTCAAAAATATGCAAAAATGTCACTAATTGTGATTTAAGAAATAAGGAGCTTAACTTTCCTAAAATAAGCATTTTTTAATTTTATCCCCGGAGGTATTTAAATAAAATGTTAAAACTGTGTCTATCCTTCCTCTGACCCATTTCATTCAGCATAACACTCTCCATATCCATCCATGTATAAATGAATTTTGATACTTCATTTTTCTTAACAGATGCATAGTATTCCATTGTGTAGATATAACACATTGTTATCCACTCATCTATTCTTGGACACTTGGTTATATGCAGGTTATGGCTATTGTAAATTTTTTTTTTTTATTTTGCCTTGCAACACCCTGATGATTAATGATGTGGAGCATTTTTCATGTGCCTTTTGATCACCTGTACTTCTTCTTTGAGAAAGTTTATATTCATCTTTTCTTTCCATATGTTGATGCAGTTAGAGATTTTTTTCCTTATGAAGCTTTACCAGTGGCTTACATATTTTTAGATATTAATCCCTTATCAGATGGGTAAGTAATTCTCAATTTAAAATAGGTAGTCTTTGTATCCTGGTCACTATTTTCTTAGACCCATCTGTTAATCTTTGGTTGCACTTGCTTGGTCAGAGATGTTTTATCCTTATAGGTGCTTTTAGCTTCAATATCATGAAGAGATCTGCAAACATATCTTTAAGGTATATAGCCTTATGGTTTTAGTTCTGATATCAAGATCCTTAATCCATTTTGATTTGACTCTCGTGCACTGAGGTTTTTTTTGTTTGCATGTAGCTGACCAGTCTTTCTAACATCACTTGTTGAAGAGGCTTTCCTTGCTGCATATGATATTTCTTACCCCTTTATCAAAGTTTAATTTATCATATATTATTTGATCCTATACCTGAGAGTCAGTCTCAGGATATTCAAATTTATTCCTTTGATCTGAGGGTCTATCTTCATTCCAATACCATGCTGTTTTTATTGATTACTGCTTTATAGTACAGTTTGGAATTGGGAAAAGTAATGACTCCCATCATCTTTTTCCCGAGAATTGCTTTATCTATTTGTGGATTTATTTATTGTTCCATATAAATTTCAGTAGTATTTGATCTGTCTATTTCTTTGAAAAATGTCATGGTTATCCTTATAGGGATTGTATTAAATCTTTGCAATTCTTTGGAAAGTATTTCCAAAATACTTTCTACAAAATATTGCCAAGATATTTTGTATTACCAAAATATTTCTACAAAATACAAACTTCAAAATATTGGAAAGTATTTTAATGATGTTAATCCTCCCAATCTATGAACAGGGGTAGTGTTTCCATTTCCTGTGAAGAAGTAATGTTTTGTAGTTTTCTTTAGATAGGTCTTTTACCTCTTTAGTTGATTCTGAAGTACTTGATTTTCTGAGACACAATTGTGAGTAGAATTTTTTAATATAGTTCATCTCTTTCATTATTTGTATATAGAAAAGCCATAATTTTGCACAGTAATTTTGTATCCAAGCACTATACTTTTTTTGGGGGGGTTACACCTGGCAACACTCAGGCGTTACTCCTGGCTCTGCCCTCAGAGGATGCTCCTGGCAGGCTCAGGGAACCATATGGGATGTTGGGATTTGAACTGTCACTCGTCCTGGGTCAGCTACATGCAAGGCAAACACCCTACCGCTGTGTTATCTCTCCAGCCCAGCACTTTACTTTATAATCTTTTTTTCCTAAAATTTTTGTAGAGTCTTTAAGATTTTCTAAGTATAATATTCCATCCATAAACAGTGAGAGCTTGACTTCTTTCTTTTCTAGATGCCCTGGATATTCTAGCCTAATTTCTATTGCAAGTACTTCAGTACTATATTATATAGAAGTAGCAAGGAAGTGAACAACTTTGCCTTGTGCCAGGTCTTAGAGGAAAGTCTTTTAGTTTTTCCGATTAAGTATAATGTTTGCAGTGGGCTTGTTGTAAATGGTTTTGATTATAACTGTACTAAGGAAGTTCCTTCACTTCTCATCTTTTTGAGAGTTTTTTCATGAATGTGTGGTGGAGGAAGTTATATTTCACTTTAAAATATTTTTTGACATTTTTTAAATTTATTTAAAGGAAAATATCCCATATTAGACACAATTGATCATAATACATTTGTTTCAGGAAGAACAAAGGCAAAGCTATTTTAAAAATATTAAAAAAAAAAAACCTAACGAGATGAAGAGAAAGAAAAGGTTCAGTAGCACATATATTTTTGAAAATCATTGAATCACCAATTAACTCATCAAAGGCCTAGCAGAAGGTTTAATAAGCTTTTCTTCTTTTTTATTAAGGATGAGTTAAAGAAGTACAGCAAAAACATTGTGAGAGTGGCAGTTGTTGTTTGCATAGGCTCAGCAAAATATGGGGGACATGGAAAGGAAAGGTCTTGGCCTAAATACAAGGAGACCTTACCCCTAAAGTTTTCTGGCATAAGATTGGCTCCAGGCATACTAGGTTGTCCAACCCAAGTCATTGTCTATAGTGCCAATAAACTTTTTTTTTCCGCACAGTCACTGTTGTGGGTGTTAGTTTTCTGTAGTTAAAGATCCTGGATTCTGTGCATATCCTACATCGAAGTCAGGATGATGAACTTTAAAATATTTTTAAAATATGAGGCTGGCTCGATAGCACATCCAGTACAGACCTTGGTTTGATCCCTGACTTCCCATATGGTTCCTCGAGCCAGGAGCAATTTCTGAGCATAGAGCCAGGAGTAACCCCTGAGCATCACAGGGTGTGGCCCCCAAAGAAACAAAAAAAAATATTTTCAGAATTTGTTTTGGTTAATAATCAAATAGTCAAAAAATTTTTGATAATTATCTACCTGACTCAGCTTTATAGATTCTAATCATTAAATCTTTCAATATTTATACATTTACTTACATTACCATCTTCCTTCATAATTTCTTCTCCATTGATTTTGTTTATTTAACCAATAGGCAAGTGTGGTTTTTTTTTATATTGCTGTGTGGATAGAATACAAATACTGTTGGGTTAGAATGATAGCACAGCAGGCAGGGCATTTGCCTTGCAAGTGGCTGATCCGGATTTGATTCCCAGCATCCCATATTGTCCCCCAAGTCTGCCAGAAGTGATTTCTTAGTGCAGAATCAGGAGTATCCCCTGAGCACCACTGGGAATAACCAAAACTAACAGACAACCAAAAAAAGAATACAAATACCTTATAATATTTAGTTGCATACACACATCCTTCTTTATTCACATTAATGAATCATTTATCTAGATGGATCCCACCAGTCTTTAAGAGTTGGTTTTCAAAGCTTCCCTGGCTAGACAAATAGTGTTTCCCTATTCAGATCTTGTATTCAGACTACATATTTAGTTTGTCCTAAAACTGTTTCTGCTTTCTTTTCATCTCAGCTTTTTTTTATATCTTTCTTACTGCTTTATGACCATCTCTATAATCTACTTACTAAGGTCCTGCTATATTTCCTTTAAGTCTTCTCCCTTATTTCTGGCAGAAAGAATTCTCTTTTCTCCCATAGATCTGATTAACTTACACTGCCTTTGTAATTTAGCAATTTCATCGCCAAATTTAACATTTTGTTAAAGGCTAAGTCTTCTATAGACTTCTCCCAATAGGCTTCTCTAGATTGATCTAATTTAATCCATAGTTAATACATGACCTTCTTCATTCAGACTATTTCATTTTGTTTTCCCAAATTTCTTGAGGAAATGAGGGTTGACAGTAAAGTCAACACTTTAATCACCTTAAAAAATTAATTTAGTGAATTCTCAAGTCTAATTGAATTTGAATATGCACAGCTTAATTTATTGTTTCCAGATAATAAATCAGCTATTATTATCAGTGATTATTGTTCCCAATAATATTTAGCTGGGAAATGTTATCTTTGTATGTATGTCTAACATACTTATTAGTCAAGTATGTAATATAAATAAATAATCCTATTAGTATATATGTTGTAAAAGAAAATAAAATGACATTTTTAGTCATGAAATCAGTCAGTACCTTTTCCTTTTAGCAGAGACTTCTCAGAAACATTAAGTATTGAGAATTTTGGGTTGAGAGGGATAGCATAGACAGAGGGTAGGGCAATTGTTTTGCGTGTGGATAACCTAGATTTGATTCCCAGCATACCCAAGCCCACAACGAGTGATACCCAAGTGCAGAACTAAGAGCAAGTCCAGAGTACAGCTGGTTTGGCTATATATATACTCTGTGTGTGTTTTGTGTGTGTGTTTGTGTTTTGTGTGTGTGTGTGTGTGTGTGTGTGTGTGTGTGTGGAGAGAGAGAGGGGGGGGCAGGGAGAGAGAATTTTATAATTGAACTCAGACGCTTAACATAAAACTGTATAAATACTGCATACAATATGGTCCTGAGTGTAACTCTGGTAGAACACATGAGTGACTTGCATGTCTGGAGCCCTGAATCTGAATGCTTCAAGTCATTAAGGAGCAGAGAAATAGTTTAGTGGGCTGGAGCTTAGGATGCCCAGATTCAGTCCCTAACCCCAAAAGGTCCTCAGTATTCTGGGTATATATAGCTCCTGAGTACGAATGTGTCCCTTCTAAATAGTAATATCATTTTGCCAAGTCTTAACTAATTCATAGGTTATAGATTTTTTTAGAATAGATATTTCAGATAACGGATTTATTTTTAGACTATATAAGGAACTTTTGAAAGTCAATAACAAGAAAGGCAAATGACTCAACTAATGAACAGATATTTATATGAAATATACAAATGACAATAAGCATATTAAAATAATCACCATCATTATTCAAAAGAAAAATGAAAATTGAGTTGTGACACCACTTCATACACTTTTTTGTTTGTTTTTGTTTTTGTTTTGCTTTGGTTTGGTTTTTAGGCCACACCTGGTGACGCTCAGGGGTTACTCCTGGCCATGTGCTCAGAAATGGCTCCTGGCTTGGGAGACTATATGAAACGCTGGCGGATCGAACCCCAGTCTGTCCTAAGTTAGCACGGGCAAGGCAGATGCCTTACCTCTTGAGCCACTGCTCTGGCCCCTTCATACACTTTAGAATGACAACAATAAGGAAGACAATAGCAAGAGTCAATAAAAACATGAAGAAAGTGGAATCCTCATACTTTGCTTGTATGAGTACAAAATGTCATTGTTTGGAAAAACATTTGACACAGAAAATCTACTTTAGAGAAATAAGAGCACACGTCCACATTAAAATGTCTATATAAATGATGATAGCCTAAATGTTAATGGTAATATTAAACATTTTAACTGGTCACCAGAAGCCAACTTTAAATCAACTGATATACAGTTTTTGCAATGTAGCTTGTTCTTATAATGGAAGGGTTATAAATTTTTTTGAAACTGCCTGGCTGTCCATTGATTAGGTTAAACATCTTGGAATACATTTCTTTCTCTTTCTCTCTCTCTTTCTCTCTCTATCTCTCTCTCTATATATATATATGTATAATATAATTACATACTGTAATATAAATTTTATGTGGAAGAGAATGACCACACATAGTCTGGTATTTTGATGGTAATTTCATTAAAATTTGGAAATAATAAATTTCTCCTATAGTAAATTTTAATTAAAAAGAGAAGAATTAAGATGTGTACTACAGAGCTATAAAACTTCGATTACTTAGTGTTTAAGGGATAAGGTTAATTCTGGAGTGCTGGTGATAGTTACTATTTTCTTAAATTAAGGTAGTTGATTTCTAGAATGGAGTTTAACACTCATATTATTTAGAATTAACACATGTTGTTGTAAAATAAGTTTACTACTTATTTATAACATTCGAATCTTAAGTTCATACATTAGCAAATCTCTGATTTTTAAAAAGTTTCAATATGATTAAGAACTAGTTAAACTCTCTACCAATACCTCATGCACATATACTGTTTGAACAATCAGATCATATTTGACATTTAGAAGTGTATTTGTGGCCTAGAAAGACAGTGCCGGGGTTAAGGCTTTTTTGCTTTGTACTCAGTGAACTTCACTTGATCCCCAGCACAGCACACAGTCCTCAACACCATCAGAAGCAATCACCAAGCACAGAACTAGGATTAGCCTCTGAGGTCCGCTGGCTGTCCAGGATTTTTTTTAAGTGGATCTCCAAAACCATAGAGATGTGTCGTCTCTCAGTTCTGAAGGCAAGAATTCTGAGCTCAAGGTGTGAGGAAAGGACCTCTCCTTGGCTTGCAGACAGCATCTTTCCTGGCCTGGTCCTTACACTATATCTGTGAGCGCAGATTCCTCTATTCTGTCAAGACAACACATCCAGAAGACATCAGTTTCTCTTCAGGTTTCTTTAGACCCTGTCTCCAAATTCTTTTATTGTTTTTGGTTGGGTGAGTTGGGTTAGGAGGAATACCCAGCTGTGGCCATGCAAGACAGGTGCCCTATCTGCTATACTATCTCTCTGACCATTCAAAAACTTTTGAATTAAAAATCTATCTTCTGAATTTAGTTCTATATTAAGTTCATCCCTACATGGAGAATATTGCTCCTTTCTCCTCTCTTATCGAATAAACTTGTCTACCTTCTTTCAAATACCATTGTATTGTCAGGCAGTGAAATTTGGATACTCCAGTATATAAACTGGGAGAGAGACATGATTCAACCCAAAATAAAGTTTGTTTATGCACATTTATATGAGTGATTGTGTGTGTATAAACGCTCAAGTTACCATATAGATGAAGTCATTTTCTTAACACAACATCAGTTATGGTATCACATTAAGTGACATCAGTTTAATTGAGGATTATGAATTATCAGCCTACTTTAAAACAAAAACCTTGGGGGGAAAAAAATCTACTTTTAAGTATATCTGGTTTGGGGAGCCTGGAGTGATATAGTACTAGGACACTTGCCTTGCATACGGTTGACCCAGGTTTGATTTTCAGCATCCTATATGGTCCCTGAGCAGCAGCAGGAGTAATTCGTGAGTCCAAAGCCAGTAGTAACCCCTGAGTACCACCATGTGTGCCCTCCCCCTGAAAAGTAATAAAATAAAAGTAAATTGTGATTCAGATAGTCACTATTCTATTTAGTGTTGATCAAGTTCTAAATTCAGACATTTTGCTGGGCAGTGTTCTAGTAGAATATTGAGCAAATCATGAATATTATATATTTTCTATCTACTCAACACTGATTAAATTGCTACCTATTCAATGAACTTACTTTTTAAGTTAAAATTAAGGAAAATATCGGAGAATGTAAATTTAGACTTGTCGTTTCTAATGGGATTTAAAGTCTAGTTTTTGTTGTTGATATTTACTTCTGAAACATACCGTGACTATTTTAGTTATTACAAAAGTGCCAACTACATAATGAAAATTTTTAGTATGTGGAACATTGTCAGATTCAGAGTATTATCTGTGAGCTACAGCAAGATATGGAATCAAAAAACTAAAGTTTAGGGATTAGCTCTTTCATCTTCTATTTGAATATATTCACTCAAATTATTTGACCTCTTGAGATTTAATTTCTCAATCATAAGTAAAATATAGTTATTCCATAGGAAATAATTTACAAAGAATCAATATAACATAGACTCATTTTATAAGTCACTATAAAATATAAGACAATAGTAAATATTTTAAATATATCTTAAAGTGAACAATTTATTAATAAACTGAGAGCATTTAACTTGATTCATACACAGAATAAATGCCCAGGCATGTAATATTTCTTTTAAACTTATCTATTTCAGCAGATGTGCTAAACAAAAGATGGAGCATAGTCTCTTCACCAGAAAGGGAAATCACATTGGTGAACCTGAAGAAAGATGCCAAGTATGGCTTAGGTAAGTCACTATAAAATTCTAAAAGGAAAAAAGCTAATATAAGCACTGACCTTAAATATTAGCCACTTCTGATTAAAATTCTTGGTGCTCACATAGTTGAAAAGTACCAGAGATTAGATGCACAGAAATAAATATTTCCATAATATTTTCATAGAACTTAACAGCCCCATCTAACAGTGACTTGATAATCACACTTGATGAGTTTCTATTTTTACCTATATATGTCAAGTAGATTGTGTCATTGAATAGAATCATGAGCATTTTTAGTGGGGAGTGCCATACTCAGAGGTGTTCAGGGGACCCTGTAATGCCAGGCATCAAATTTGGTGCTTCTGGGACCTGAGAGATAACATGGAGGTAAGGCATTTGCCTTGCATGCAGAAGGTCGGTGGTTCAAATCCCAGCATCCCATATGGGGACCATTTGGGGACCTCGGTTTGATCACCCAGTATCCTATATGGTCCCCATATGGGATGCCTGCCAGGAGCGATTTCTGAGCACAGAGCCAGGAGTACCCCTGAGCACTGCTGGGTGTGACCCAAAAACCAAAAAGAAAAAAAAAAATACTTGGAGGTTTTTGCATGCAAAGCATGGCCTATCTCCCTTTCCCCAGAAAGTCTCTTTTTTTGGTTTTGGTTTTTTTGGGGGGCCACACACCAGTGACGCTCAGGGGTTACTCCTGGCTATGCATTCAGAAATCACTTCTTGCTTGGGGGACCATATGGAACACTGAGTGATCGAACCAAGGTTTGTCCTAGGTCAGCCGCGTGCAAGGCAAACACCCTACCACTGTGCCACCATTCTGGCCCCGCAGAAAGTCTTTTTTATATGCACTGTTTTACAGGATTTCAAATTATTGGTGGAGAGAAGATGGGAAGACTGGATCTAGGTGTATTTATTAGCTCAATTATCCCAGGAGGACCAGCTGACTTGGATGGACACTTAAAGCCAGGTACTTTATATTTTGATAATTTTTTAAGTTCCTACTGATATTTGTACAAATTGCAAAAGTAGAGCTGGAGCAAAGCAAATTCTGGGGAAAGAATATATCATTTTCTGAGATACAGCATGGCTTTCTCTTTGTAGCTACAAAGACTGGGTTGAATGTAGCTTTTCTGAGAAATAGGATGGTTTTTTCCTTGGAGTTGAAATACTGATTGAGCATTTTAATTTTTTTTCTTTTGGGAGGGATTTAGTTTTTTTTATCTTGGGCCACACCTGGAAGTGCTTACCGTTGGGTCTGATCAGGGATTACTCCTAGGTATATTCTCAGGGATCACTCTTGATGATGCTCAGGGAACCATCATGGTCTAGAGAACAAAACCCAATTAGCTACATGCAAGGTAAGTGCTCTACCCATGTACTGTCTTTCAGACCCCCTGAATTGTCTTTTTCTCCAGGGGACCGTTTGATATCTGTGGATAATGTGAGCCTGGAGGGGGTCAGTCACCATGCTGCCATTGAAATTTTGCAAAGCGCGCCTGACGATGTGACCCTTGTTATTTCTCAGCCAAAAGAAAAGATATCCAAAGGTAACATGAATGTCTCTCAGTATGCATTCTATTTCACTTTCCACAATTTGTTCAAATTTGGTCAGAGCAATACTTTGGCCCAAAAACTGGGTTTCAGTTCCTTATTTCCTTTCTGGCAATTTAATAGACTTAGTTCTAATGGTTTTTATCTTATTTATCTATATAACTTACTTACCATTCCAAGATTTTGTCTTACTCCTCTGTAGTTATATGAGCACTCAAAAAATGCATTTGCTATGCAAATGTGGTGTCATTTAAATAAATTCTGATGATGTATTTAAATAATTTCTTAGATGAAAATTCCAAGTCAGAATCTTTTATAATGTATAATTAATGTAGTTTTGAAGTAGATATCATTTACTTTTCTTTTTTTTTTTTTTTTTTTTTTGCCTCACTTGGCTGTGCCCAAGAGATCTTATATGCTGGGATAAAACCTGGGTCATCTGTGTGCAAGACAAATGCTTTACCCTTGTATTGTCTCCAATCCCTTAATGGTTACCTTTAAAGTTCTTCCCTTAAGGCCAGAGAGTTACATAGTAGATATGCCTTTTATGTAGCCAACTTGAGTCTTGTCCCCTGAGCCCTCCAAGAGTGATTTCTGAGTACATAGCCAGGAGTAACTCCTAAGCACCACTGGTGTGGAACAAAAACTAAAACAACAACAACAACAACAAAAAAAAGAAGTCCATTTCTGAACCAGATTATGAAAATGAAAAGAATAGCAAACTTAATTTTCAAAAAAACTTTTTATGGAGCCAGGGAGGTAGTGACTGAGCATTGCAAAGTGTGACCCAAAAAGAAGCAAACAAATGAAGCTTGTTTTTTAAATGATTGTCTTGTAGCATAGCAGCTAGGGCATTTGTCCTGCATGTGGCCCAAAAACAAACAAAGAAAAAAAGAGATTGTCTCCCAATTCTTGTATTCTATATAGAGAAAAGCACTTTATGAAGATCAGATGACTCACCCAATTGTATTACTTAAACCCTCTGGAAATACAGTTGCTTCTTGTACAAAGATAAGGTGATGTCTCAGTGCTACCCTATTTGCCTTGTGCTCAACTGTCACAGTACCAAGTGGGAAGAGATGTGAGAGAAGCGCGTAGGGCTCCCGCATACAGTGGGCAGTGGAAAGGCTTCCTCGTGAACTCTGATTCTGTCTCCACCAAATCTACTTCAACCCTGAGCCAGTATTGGTTAGGCCTCCATGTGCTCTGTAATCATATATCAAATGATGAATAGAAAAGTGCTTATCTTTTACATTGTGAAAACTAAATGACATTATGCTTTCAAAAAAGCATATTTCAACACATATTAATGGGGGGTTTTTGGTGGAGTTTTGGTTGGTTTTTGTTTTGTTTTGTTTTGTTTAGTGTTTAATGTTTGGGCCATACCAGACAATGTTCAGGGCTCTGAGCTCCAGGGATTACTCCTGGTTCCCGGTAGAGCTGGGAGGACACTGTGCACTATGCTAGGGATAGAACCCGAGTTGGATGCATGCAAGGAAAGCACCTTAAACTATCTCTGTACATGTTAAACTATACTACTATCTCCTAGCCCCAGTTATTATTAATACTCATTTTAACAACCATAGCCAGATCTGGAAACAAGTCAAGTGCTTGAGAACAGAAGAGTGGCTAAAGAAATTGTGGTATATATACACAATGGAATACTATGCAGCTTTTAGGAAAAATGAAGTAATGAAATCTGTTTCATACATGGATGAATACTGAGAGTACTAGCTGAGTGAAATGAGTCTGAGGGAGAGGGATAGACAGAATTATCTCATTTGTGGGATATAAGAAAAATAAAAATAGTATGGTAATAATATCCAGAGATAATAGAAATGAGAACTAGTCCATGATAGGAAGCTTGCCACAAATAATGGAGCAGTGAATTTAGTGTAGAGAAGGAACCACTATGGCAATGATAGTTGGAAATGATCACTGTGGACAGTAATGGGCAGTGAAGATAAAGTGATATGCACAGTACCCTTTCATTAACATCTGAGTTCATTTATACATATATATATATATATGTGTGTGTGTGTGTGTGTGTGTGTGTGTATCTAAAACTTTCTTCAGTATCATTTGATTAAAGTTCAAAATACAGAAGGTTGGAAAATGTTGAACCAAGTAATGGAGCCAAGGAGATGGCTCAAAGGGATTAAGTACATGCTTTGCATACAAGTCCCCTATTCACCCCTGATCTCAGGTACATATGGTCCCCAAAAGAGAACTCCATGGCTCTGCAAGGTGTGGCCACAAACAAACAAAAAAGAACAAAAGTATTAAATAAGGGACAAGACTTTTGGAGACACAGATCTCAGATTATATTAAGGTGTGGGGCTTAAAAATATCTTCCTAAAGAAAGTTGCTTGAATTAGATCTGGGTGGATAGAAATGGAAAGGAAGGCAAAGGTTACACTTTTTAGTAGAAGTTACTTCACCATAAGACAATGTCGACACAAAGGAAACAAAAGGCATCTATTTCTTGAGTCCCTTTGGTGGCTCCAGGGCCAGGTAAGGTATGGTGCATGAGCAAAGCTCTCCTATTAATCACCTAGAACATATATGTTCTATATATATATATATATATATATGTATGTATATGTATATGTGGAAGTACCAGCATGTATGTTGCTAAGTTGTCAATGACTTTGATGGCTTTTGTCTTGTAGTGCCTTCTACTTCTATGCACATTACCAACGGCATGAAAAACTACATGAAGAAAGCTTCCTGTATGCAGGATGGTGCTATTGATTCTTCTGAGAGTCATCGCTGGCCATGCAGCACCCCAAGGCATATATCAGAAAACTCCTGTGGCCTCGCTGGAGGCCTTCGGGAAGGAAGCTTGAGTTCTCAAGATTCTCGAACTGAAAGTGCCAGCCTGTCCCAGAGTCACTTCAATGGTTTCTTTGCCAGCTTTGTTGGTGACCGAAGCTGGCAGGAATCAAAGCATAGCAGCCCTTCCTCAACCATGATAACCAAAGCCACTGAGAAAAAGAGGACTTCTCTTGGGAGTAACCAAAGCCATGTTAAAATACCTGGTGTTTCTGATGTGACCGGTTATTCTGACCGTGGAGATTCAGACATGGATGAAGCTACTTATTCCAACAGTTTGGATCATCAAACGCCAAAAAAGGCATAGTTTGATTTGAATTTTTGTTTTTCATTTAACAAAGCAAGCAAATTACTAAATACAATAATCTATTATAAACTGCTCCCAATCACACTGTAAAGAAGGAATAGTTTATATACAGTGCTACTAACTGCTACTGCATTTGATACTAACTTTCAGAGAAATTAGCAGCTTTGAGTACTAAAACAGCTTTTATTTGGGTAACTTGCTACCCAATAACACAGAGGGCTAAATAAACAGATTTATTCTGCTAATAGCTTAGTAAATGTATATATTAATAAGAGAACATATATAAGAATATTGTTCCTAAGGAATTGCTAATATACACTTTTTGAGGATCTGAATCTATACTAAGAGTAGTAACATCAGGACCAGGAGATAGTACAAAAAACTAGAGCACATGCCCTGCATGTGTGAGCCCAGGATTATATCCCTGTCCCTTGTATGCCTCCTTGAGTATCACTGGGAGTGGCCCTAAGTACTCTCAAGTGTGACCAGTAAGTAACTAGCACAGAAAAATTATTGACTTCCTCAAAACGAGTGTTTAAACTCAAATTCACAAGCAAAATTAGAAAAGAACATAAGTCCATTAGTCCTTGAAAACCAGCATTTATCATAAGAGGGTTATGCCATTACAAATGAGGCTTAGACGTTGTCTTCGTCCATGTTTATATTGGATTTCTAAACATAAGCAAAGTTGACATGACACGTTCTCATTTTATTTTCTAATTATTTTATTTAACACTGGTTACAAGGTTGTTCATAATACAGTTGTTTTTATTTTCATGGTTAAAGTTGTTCATTATTTAGTCCTACAATATACAACACCCTTAATCGTTCCCATTTCCCATCAGTGTCCAGTTTCCCTACCACCCTCTCCTATGACGTCTCCCCAGCCTGACTTTCTCATTTTAGAGACCCAAGTTAATTTGACTGCTTGATGTGTTTTTATTTTTTTTATTTAATGTACAAGTGTTAGTTTAATTTTTTAATATAATTTTTATTTTGATCATAGTGGCTTACATATTGTTGACATTAATATTTTAGGTACATATTTACATAAAATCAGGTGGGATACCCATCACCAATTTGTCCTCTGTACACCTTCGTTTTTGTCCTACCTCCCATATCCTCTTCCCAAAAAGACTTTATAAAGTTGCATTAGCAATATAAAAAAGGATTATAAATAAGCCAATTCTGAACTGAGGACCTAGCATTCCTCTGCTAAATCAGGCCATTTGACCCAAAGCAAGCCCTTCAATCTCTAGACTTAGTTTCCTCAACCATATCATTGAATTAATTAGATGATCTCTGGGATCTCTCCAAGCTCTCATGTTCTTTGAACCACTCTAATACCATGTTTTTTCTTAATATTTCAAAAAGAACACTATTTTTTTTTCAAAAAAATACTAATCTTTTGATTCTAACAAGAAATACTTTTTTGTTTTTCTTTGTTAAGGAATCTTCTTCCTCAATGAATACATCCAACAAAATGAATTTTAAAACTTTTCCTTCATCACCTCCTAAACCTGGAGATATCTTTGAGGTTGAGCTGGCTAAAAATGATAACAGCTTGGGAATAAGTGTCACGGTACTGTTTGACAAGGTTTTCAAATATTTTCTCTTCTCCATTTCCGCAGCTGTTGGATACCAACTTAGTAACTGAATTACTTTGCTTTAAAAGGGAAACTTTTCAAATATTTCTGAAATTAAAATTTGAATTATACTCTAAATTTTTTATATTTGAGCTTGCTCATTACTTTTCCCTGTGGTTTAAAAATATTTTTTAAAACCCTCATAGATTTCATACTTGCTTATTTTGGAAAAAAAAAACCTTCAAATATGAAATAATTATATTTCCTTTATATATATTTGATACCTTCTGGAGAAACAGATTAACATTTTAACCTGCATCATAAGTAAACCTTAGTCTAATTTTTTTGCTCTTTTTCCCATAATATATTATACCTTGGGAATATGATCAGTATTTTTAAATTAGAGGTTCTCAAGGTCTTTTAAGGTAGTTAAAGATGAACATAGACACTTGATAACGTTCTGTTAGAATCCTATTTGTAAACATATAACTGTCTTATTGTTTTTCAAAGCTTTTTAGAAATCTGGTCAAAGTAGCTCAAGCAACATATGGAGATCGAAAAGAATACCTGATTTTTGTAACATGTTAAAAATATTGTAAACTTGTTTTCCCTCTTTCTTTTAACTTTTTGGAAAAGATTTTTATATTCCTCTTGTGAAGGGAAATAAGAGTTGTATGCCATAAGAAATAGATAAATATCCACTAGATCTTACCAGTAGTCTCAAAACATTTCTCAACTAACCTATTAAAAAGAAAAAAATGTTCCCTTAACTTGATATTTGCTTTTAGAATATCACATACAGTTTCATATGCTGTTATTTATTTTCTTGTACACTCTCACTTATTTTGTAATTCGCATTCTGCTTGCTTTTAATGCATGGTGTAGACTTAGCAAGAAAGATCAGTTCCTTAGTAAAGACCTTGTTATTTTCTAAAAGTTTGCCTAAAAACATAGCTACTTTGACATTTGGAACACTTAGAAATTTTCATGAATATTGAAGTAATTGTGCCAGCTAACACGCTGATGCCTTGGCTCATGAATGCTTTCTAGCTCTTAGATTTGAAAGGTGAAATGCAGACTTTTCCATAATAAAAATATCTTATTTGTCTTTTTATTCTTAGGGAGGTGTGAATACCAATGTCAGGCATGGTGGCATTTATGTGAAAGCCGTTATACCCAAGGGAGCAGCAGAATCTGATGGGAGAATTCACAAAGGTATATAGCATTTTTCTGTGTGCAGAAATGATATATAGGATTAGCTCTTCAACAAATAAGGAATTAGAAAGTCAACATAGGCCTTCAAATAATCTGTACTGTAAAATAAGAATATATGTAATTTGAGGAGGACAGTTGGTTTGGGGGCCACATCTGCAGGGCTCAGGGCTTACTCCTTCTTTGTTCAGGTATCACTCCTGGTAGGACTCAGGGGACCATAAGCACTTCTGGGGATTAAATGCAGGTCATCTGTGCACATGGCAAGTGCCCTGCAACAGCGTTTTTCAACCACTGTGCCATGGCACCCTAGTGGGCTGTGAGATATTGTCTGGTGTGCCGTGGGAAAAATACCAATTCCATCCATAATATGCGGCTTCAGCTCACAAATAGACCAGTCATTAGATTATTTCATAATAAGGTAATTATAAAATAATTTCTTGGTGTTTGATTCCTATTCAAGAGAATTACTTTATATATAGTCAATATAGACACAGTGTTAATTTTTTTTTTTTTTTGGTTTTTGGGCCACCCCGGCGTTGCTCAGGGGTTACTCCTGGCTGTCTGCTCAGAAATAGCTCCTGGCAGGCACAGGGGACCATATGGGACACCGGGATTCGAACCAACCACCTTTGGTCCTGGACCGGCTGTTTGCAAGGCAAACGCCATTGTATTGTATTATCTCTCCGGGCTCAGTGTTAAATTTTTTTAACATTTTCTAATGGTGGTGTGTCTTGGGATTTTTTTTTTTCATGAAATAAGTATGTCTTTGCACAAAAAGGTTGAAAAACACTGCCCTACCTCATGTATTATATCTCTGGCACCTATACAATTGTTTTAAAACTTAATTGTTTAATAAATGTACTTGTTACTATTCCAAATTTTTTTTCTTTTTTTTTTTTTTTTTTTTTTGTGTGTGTGATTTTGGGATCACACCCATTGATGCTCCTGGGGTTACTCTTGGCTATGTGCTCAGAAATTGCTCCTGGCTTGGCGTGGACCATATGGGATGCTGGGAGATCAAACCGAGGTCCGTCCTAGGCTAGCGCTTGCAAGGCAGGCGTCTTACCTCTAGCGCCACTGTTCCGGCCCTGAAACTTCCATTTTTCTACTTATTTTCTAGTACTAGATGATACCTTGATGGTGTTTTAGTTCATGTTTTGTACTATGAAGCATTTTACTGACAATGAGAAACAAATGAGATTTTTGTTAAAAAAAACAAACAAAAAAAAAACACTTAATTTTGGTTTCTAATAGGATTTAACTAAGAACTTCCTCCAGTCCACTTCAGTTTTATAGTTTAGTGTAGCTTTTTTCATGTAATAAGTTGATTTAATCATCTATACAGTATCCTGTTCTTTTTTTTGGGGGGGGGGTCACACCCGGCGGTGCTCAGGGGTTACTCCTGGCTGTCTGCTCAGAAATAGCTCCTGGCAGGCACAGGGGACCATATGGGACACCGAGATTCGAACCAACCACCTTAGGTCCTGGATCGGCTGCTTGCAAGGCAAACGCCACTGTGCTGTCTCTCCGGGCCCTACAGTATCTTGTTCTAAGATTAATTATAAACATAAGAAAAATCAAATACATATAAAAGAAGTCACCTTAGATACCATTCATCCAGCCTTGAAATCTGGATCCCAGACAAAGGATTGGCACAGCTCTTCACAACAGCTACAGGAAACAAACTCCATCTGAGCCAGCCTTAATACTGCGGGTTCAACAACAAGGGCCAGCTCTAACATGATATCCTGACAATGAGGAAAATGCGAACAACTTGTCCTGAGAGCAGATTAGCATACCTTACCAGCTAACGACAAGACAAAACCAGAAGACGCGGCACCATTTGGTAGGCCCAAAAGCCAAGATCGTGACTTACAGATGACTGGCTACTAGAACCACGACCAGACAGTATACACCTTGGGCCCAATATAAAAGCCCTAGTTCAGGGTTTGCACTATGACTTGCACAATAATCATGATCCCTAGTCCCAAAGGTCTGACAGAGACAACTGCAACAGAATGGGGCTTCTGGAAGCACAAAGAAAGATGCTATCCTAGGAGCCATCCTAGGTTCAGTGCAAAGACCAAGATCACCAACCACAGAAGATGGATTAAAACGACACTGAGGCAACAGAACCTCTAGAACCACAAAGACTGACTTCATCATAAGTCCCACCTCAGGATCTGTGCAGATACGGAGACCTCTACACACAGAGCTCTGATTGTATCACCCTGGACAGAGCAGAAGTCTTCCACACACACAAAAAAAAACACCACCGGGAGAATAAATGATCCTGAGCAAAGTCTAGAGCTGATCCCATGACAGTATACTCCAAGGACGGAGAAACCCCATATTTCTTAGGCCAAGTGAATTCCTTTTAGAATGACCCCAATATTTACTGTGCCAGGGCAGGAGGGGAAAAAACAAAAATACAAAAACCACAAAACCTTGGTTATTTCATATATACATATATTTTTCCCTTCATTTATTATTGTTATTATTATTTTTATATACCTATCTATTTTGGTCGATTTCTCTGTTTGGGTGTGACTACTGAAATCGTGGTCCCCAATTATACTTATTTTTTTTCTCTCTTCTTTTCTCTTCTTTCGTTATGTGCTATGCCATGTTTCTTATTTCAAGACCATGGCGTGTTTTTGGTTTGTTTGTTTGGTTTGTGGGTGTTTGTTTTGTTTTGTTTTGCTTTGTTTTTCATCTGTTTTTTTTTTTTTTTTTTTTTTTTTTTGTGGTGCTTACCGATATAGATGGAGTCCCCACTGGATAATTGACTCTTTTTTTTGGTACTGGTGGAGTGTTTCAACTTCTTTTTCTCCTTCATCTCCCAAATCGATGATGAGAGCCTCTAGAAGGATTCCATCTATTTTTGGAGTATTAGACTCTTACCCCAGTTTATTTATCTTCTCTTTTTCAGGCAAAATCATGCAACTTGAATTAGCTAGTCCTGCCTACAATTAGAGGGGGAGATAAGGGAGGCATTAAGACCAAACAGGGGCAAGACTACTAAGTAGTGGGTTGGATACAGAGGGGACCACATATTCTAGCCGCCCTGGGGGTGAGGGAAGAGGAAATGGGAGGTAGGACAAAAACAGAGGTGTAGGGAGGACAAATTGGTGATGGGAATCCCCCCTGATTTTATGTAAATATGTACCTAAAATGTTATTGTCAACAATATGTAAGACACTATGATCAAAATAAAAATTATATATATTAAAAAAAAAAAAAAAAAAAAAAAAAAAAAGAAGTCACCTTATTTTTTCAAGAATCAACCATGAATCTTTCCTCAATAGATTAATACAAAACAAAACCAAGCATTAAAACACATGTAGAATTTTTGTTTCATTGTTAACATTTTTCATAATTACTGCCTAATAGGTGATCGTGTCTTGGCTGTAAATGGAGTTAGTCTGGAAGGAGCTACACATAAGCAAGCTGTGGAAACACTGAGAAATACGGGACAGGTAATAATTATTGCTCCAAACATAGGAAGCCTTGGAAAACTATAGTAATAAATAGCATATAAAATAAAAAATTTTAAGTCAAGATACCAAGATTAATCTTTATAAACATTTTGGTATTTTTTTTCTTCCAAATTGAGACCAATATTATGGTAAATAGTTTCTCCTAAAGAAAAAGACCCCTTACATTTAGCATAATATTAACAAAGAGCTCTGGCAGGAGAAAGAGTGGAATACATTTTACATTTTTTATAAGTATATGAAGTTCTAGTGAGTTTTATTCCTAGTCATTCTTTAGCCCAAATAGCCCAAAGTCTTTAATTCATTTTGTTCTAATACAATTTTAAGGAGGAATTTTAACAAATTACTAATAATGCTCTTAAGTTATGTTACATTGATAATTTTATTCTAATGCCCAAATCTTTTACTACACTGTTTTAATGATTTTTATCTTGATCATTTATTTTTAATAGAAAATAATTAAAATTTTATTTTAAAATTTTTAAGTTCTTGTTTTAAATTCTATTTTTTTCTTCTACCTAGTTTAATAAACCAGCTAATTACTTTTTTTAGTATCATCAATTGTTCAAAGCCCCCTAAATGTATATGTTTTATTATCATTCTTCTTAACTAATTAATTAATGACTATTCCTTTGTGCAGGTGGTTCATCTGTTGTTAGAAAAGGGACAGTCTTTATCATCCAAAGACCATGTCCCTGTCAGCCCACAGTGCATGCTTTCAGATCAGGACACCCAAGGCAACACTCCAGAAAAAATGGTGAAAAAAATGACTCCTGTCAAAGACTACAGTTTTGTCACTGAAGGTTAGCCTAGAAGATTGTTATATTAGCTCTCAATTCTTCCTGGCTTATTTAAGATTTGAGTTGTACTTGCTAGGACAGTATTCATGTCTGAGTTTCTTTAACTATATTTGCCAAGGATAAATGGCCATCTGATTCAACATAATCATAAATTTTTTAAACAGGCATATACTTGCTATTTATAGGATCTGAAATATGTTGAATAATCTGGATATTGAGTTGGGCATCAAATAAATTGTAGTCACTTCATAGTGTCTAAAATAGCTATAAAAGTAAAAATAAATTTTGTAAAAGAAAAAGAAATAAAAATAGTGTTGAGAATGTTCAAACCCATATAAAAATTTAGCTCTTACATTTTCTATTTTACTGTTTAATTTTATGGACATCACTCTAAAATCTTGATCAAACTTTGACTAGCCTTTGACTTACCACTATTGTAATAAAATGATAAGATAAAGGATGTCAGAGTGATAACCTTATCAGACTGTATGTTGATAATATAGAAGTACTCTTTAGATTCCTTTTAACTGCCTTTCATGAGTAGGAGCATTCTCTGCTTTATGAAATAAGTGAGAAATAGACAATATAATTATTCTTTTGTCTTAATATAAGCCCTTATTTTATCTTCAAAATATGAGCCACTCAGAATTAGTGTCAAAAATAATAAGAAAAAATAACCTTAGATTGTTCCTGATCATATAAAATAAAATTACCATTTCTTCTTTATCTCACTGTTCTATATCCTTTATGACTTTCTTTACATTTATTTTATTCTTTTCCTTTTGTTGCTAAGAATTTTTTATAGACCATTGTAATTTACTGGAAGTTAATGTGTTACATGTTTAAAAATTAGAATGGCATCTGGTTTTTTATACATACTCCTTTTAACATTTGTTTTGCTTTTCTTATCTTCCCTTGTCCAAATGTTTCTAATTTCTCTCACTCTTCTTTCTCCTTTCCTAAATTTCCCCCTATTTCTTTTATTCTCCAGTTTTTTTTAACACATGGATGAAAGCATAACTTCTGTTTTCAGAGCCCTAATTCAGAAACATTTTTTTCAGGTAACTTAGAGTTTATCTATCTAATGTATGAATTAGGATTGAGTATAGAATAAGAGAACAGTAAGTACATACAAAGCTTATAAATAATGTAGGGAAACAGGCTTTTTATGTATGTCTAGAAGTACTGAGGTTTGTGTATCCAAATATATATAGCATGTTAAGAAAATTTAACTCTTTTATAATTTTTTCTCCAGAAAATACATTTGAGGTGAAGTTATATAAAAATAGCTCAGGACTTGGATTCAGTTTTTCTCGAGAAGATAATCTTATACCCAAGGAAATGAATACCAGCATAGTACGAGTTAAAAAGCTCTTTCCTGGACAGCCAGCAGCAGAAAGCAAAAGAATTTATGTAGGAGATGTTATCTTGAAAGTGAATGGAGCCTCTTTGAAAGGATTGTCCCAACAGGTCAGCCACAGCTTGTAGTGATGATTTGTGTTGTTGTTGTTGTTGTTGTTGTTGTTGTTTGATTTTTGGGCATACCCAGGTGGTATGCCTGGCTCTGCACTCAGAATTTACTCCTGTTAGGCTCAAGGGTTGCTGGAGATTGAAGCTAGGTTGGTTGTGTGCCAGGCAATACTGTGCTATCTTTCTGGACCATTAAGGAAAGATTTTTAAATCTTGTATTAAATTTTTAAATAAATTTTTATATAAATTTTTAAATATTGATTTTCAGCATGGTTTCAGAATGCCAATTTAACCATTTCTTCGTTTGTAATTTATGGTTATCCCAGGAAGTTATATCTGCTCTCAGAGGAACATCTCCAGAAGTATCTTTGCTTCTCTGTAGACCTCCACCTGGTGTGCTTCCTGAAATTGACAACACTTTTTTGGTAAGATCTTTGAAAAATCATTTATATATTTTTCACAGTTTTTGTTATTTATGATTTTTTTTTGCGTGGAAGCCCACGCAGGATTTACTTCTGACTGGCAGACTCAAGGATAGGCTGAAGGCAAGGTAGGACTTTATCCTCTATGTTATATTTCTGACCCCATTTGTATTTTAACAGAATATCACTTGAGTAGAGTTCATTTCAACTGTAGTACTGTCATTACTGGTAATGTCCTAATTGAAGTGTATAAAATTGTATGTTTGATCCTCTGTGTGCTTTCTATATTTGGAAATAAAATAATTCAATTCATGGCTAGGGATATATAGTTCAGTGATAGAATGCCTGCTTTACATTTTTAAATATAATATAAAATAAATATTATATTATAAATATTTATAATATAAATATACAATAATATATTAATTTATTTATAATAAATAAATAGTAACATTTATAATACAAATATTATAAGCATGACTTTTTAAAAACATTCACCATCTTTATTTTCAATTAAGTGTTCAAATCTGTTATCACATTTTAATCTGTATAAATGTGTTCATTGCAGACCCCTTTACACTCTCCAGCACAAGTATTTCTAAACAACAGTAAAGAGCCTTCTCAGTCAGTGAATGTGGAACAAGGCACTAGCTCAGATGAAAATGAAATATCTGACAAAAGCCAGAAACAATGTGCATCTCCATCCAGACGAGCCAGTGATAGTGACAGTACTGGGAGTGGCAAAGAAGGCCCTGTGAACTCTCTAGAAGCGACACCAAATACAAATTGGAGTTCAGCTTCACCTAAAACTTCAGGCAGTGTGCTCTCCCCAGGGCATAATGAACTTGAAGCATCCAAGAATCAAGAAGATACTATTTGTACCATGTTTTACAGTCCACAAAAAACACCCAATAAAACTGAATTTGAGAACAGGTATGTCAATATAATGTGTTCCATTCAAGCAACTGGTTGTTGTTGAGAACCAAAGCAGTAACTTGGCATTCTCTCAGTGTGAAACGTGTCCGTAAGTGAAGACCACAGTTGTTAGAGGAGGGAGCTTTTGGAATTCAGGTCTCAAAGCTGTGACCTATGACCTATGGTTTCACCAAGCAAACCTTTGTGGGTCTAGCTATTCTGCCTAAGGCTGTTTCTGGTTAACTGGGTTTCTGGTAACATTAACTTCCGCTATAAACGAACAACTAGAAATCTAAAGTCTATTTACCTAACAGGACTTTTAAGTGTATGTTGTTAAAGATCTTCAAATTAGCACCTAAACAGGAATAAATGACAACATATGACAAGTCTAAAATAAATTTAGAATCAGGCAAGAATAAGAAGCAGACCAATAAAAAAAAAAAAATGTAGCAAGGATCAGATAAAAGTACTCAATGGACTTTTTTCTCTGTTTAGCACAAACATTCTGGACTTACTTTACAGAGTATCTGAAAATATCTTTGTTTTTTTGTCCCAGCAATACCCTTCCTTCCACTCCACAATGGAATGTGACTCCTGGGCAAAGCAGTCAGACCAGTGCAGAATCTGATACCTGTCACTCAGTGGCTAAATATCAGACCCATCAGACTTCAGAACTAAGTAGACAAGAAAGCTTGAAATTTTCTAAAACTGACTTGGAAAACCCCCTTGAAGACGAGCTGGTGAGTTGCTTCTCTGTATTAAAAAAGCTCCACGGCTGTACCTGGAATCTATTATGCTGAGTGAAATGAGTCAGAGGGAGAGAGATCGAAACAGAATAGTCTCACTCATAAATGAGCTTTAAGAAAAACAAAAAGACATTATTGTAATAATGCCCAGAGACAACAGAAATGAGGGCTGGACAAACTGGCTCTTTTTTTTTTTTTTGGTGTTTGGGTCACACCCAGCGGTGCTCAGGGGTTACTCCTGGCTGTCTGCTCAGAAATAGCTCCTGGGTTACTCCCGGCTGTCTGCTCAGAAATAGCTCCTGGCAGGCACGGGGGACCATATGGGACACCGGGATTCAAACCAACCACCTTAGGTTCTGGATCGGCTGCTTGCAAGGCAAGCACCACTGTGCTATCTCTCCGGGCCCCAGACTGGCTCTTGATTGAAGCTCACTACATAGAGTGGTGAGTTTAGTTAGAGAGATGACTACACTATCTCTCATGACAATGTTAATGAGTTAGAAAAGTGGAATGCCTGCCTCAAATACAGGCAGGGGGTGGAGAAGTAGGGAGATGGGGGGCACTCGTGGTGGGAAGGTTGCCCTGGTGAAGGGGGGGGTGTTCTTTTTGTGACTGAAACCCAACTACAATGTCTATAATCATGGTGCTTAAATAAAGAAAAAAATAAAATACAGATATTCCTCGCTTAACAACCAAGTTTCGTTTGGTCGTTAAGCTAATTGGTCATTAAGTGAGGAACTGCATGTACTGTATACAGTAGTACAGTATATGCATAGTACTTGACAAGACAGTATTCTGAATAAGTAAAATAACGAGAAAGAGCAAACTGAAAACTTCCACTTGTTTTCATTTGCATAGATTGTGTAATTTACTCACAGTACTGTTATGTATTACAGAACATAAAGTTAGTAAAGTAGGTACATTAAAGCACCAAAAACCACATTACTGTACCATAGAGTGTACAAGATGGAAAAGGGATATTTAAAATAAAATAAAATAACGATGAAGAGATGGTCATAAGTGCGAGAGGTCTCTTAGTAGGTAGATTGTTAAGCAAGGAGTATCTGTAAAATAAAAAGTTCCATGGTCACTGGTGTTGAGAATGTTGCACTGGTAAAGGGAGGATGTTCTTTTTTTATAACTAAAATCCAACTACAAACTTGTTTGTAATCATGGTGTTAAATAAAGATAAATTTTAAAAAGTAAGATTCAATCCCTGGCATCCCACATGGTTCCCCAAGCCTTTCAGGAGTGATTTCTGAGCACAGATCCTGGAGTAACCCCTGAGCACCATTGGGTGTAGCCCCCCAAGAAAAGTTCCATGTTTTCTTGTAAGAGATGTAGTTCTAGTTTTAGTTAGTTATGAAATGTAGTTAACTTAGTCAGCTCTCTCTTTAGGCTATCTTTTGGAGGACCTTCATCTCTGTTCCTGTAAACAGCCAGAATTTGTGATACCTTTCTCTGTCCCATTATAAAGGAAAAAAGCAAAATTACCTTGGTAAAAAAAATTTAGACTCTACTGTTGACAGTAGAGACCATTTGACATGTGCGTATGAACAAATTCTTAATTCTTCTGATTCAGGGGTCCTCAAACTTTTTAAACGGGGCCAGTTCACTGTCCCTCAGACCATTAGAGGGTCTGACTCTAGTAAAAATAAAACTTAAGAACAAATTCTTATGCACACTGCATATATCTTATTTTGCAATGAAGAAACAAAACAGATACAAATACAATATGTGGCCCACGGGCCATAGTTTGAAGACCACTGTCTGATTCATAGTACTTCCGCTACAATGGAGGCTACTGATCTCATGGATTGTGGTTAGAATTAAATGAAATGACATATAGAACACTTAGTATAGTATCCACAGGATAGACAGCAAACATTTTTATTTCAATCAGGTGAGCTGCCTATCTTATTTTCACCAATTTTGTCTCTATCAGTTTCATTTTTTCTGTGATACAGGAATCAAGCCTTGAGCTTCACAAATGCAAGTCAAGTGCTGTGCTACTGAGTAGAATCCCCAAATGTTTTGCATTAACTTGAATGTAATTTTTTTTCTCCTCTGTTGATGTGTGTTCAACATCTACATTTTCAGTATCCTTAGCAGTAAAATAAAAATAATCTTTTAGTTAGAAATCTCTTAAACAGTGGTCGGCAACCTGCGGCTCGCGAGCTACCTGTGGCTCTTTACACTCTTCTGTGTGCCGGGAGGCCGCTCCAGGAGTCAGGACTCTGCTCCTTGCCTCTGTCAGTGCGTGCCCTGTGTGGCTCTCAAAATAAATTTCAATCGTGGTTTTGGCGAGATTTGGCTCAGTTGAAAAAAATGTTGCCGACCACTGTCTTAGCACATCGCTTCTCGGCCTTTTGGCTAAGATCAAGTGTAGAAATCTCTTAGTAGGACCAAAGTACTTGCATTGCATTTGTGAGACCCTGGATTCAGTTCTTGGACTCTCATGATTCCCTGAGTACTGCCAGGAAAAGCCTGAAGCATGTATAGCCTAGTGACCTATAAACAAATAAAAGAAGTAAACAGAAATTCATCATCATCCTCATAAGTTATAACCAAGCATATTCTCAATTGAAATCTTTTTCTAAAAACTATATGCAATTACAGTGAATGAAGCTGATATTTAACATAATAAAAATATATATTCTAATTTATATATTTAATAGTCACTCAAACTTAAATCTTTTTTCAGTTTATTGTAGTTTAGGTAACATGATTACAATGGTATTAACCTTTGGCTATTGGTGCATCTTTTCTACCACTGAAGTTCAAGTCCACCTTTTTTCTCTGCCTTAAACCCCCACATCCATCAAGCTACTTTGTAATTTTAATTTTGTAGCTAAAGCTTTGCTTCTTTGTAGCTCACAAATGACTGAGATCATCCAGGATTTGCCCTCCCTCTACTGTTTTTCACTTAACATGATTCCTTATAGCTCAGGACAGGGGAATGTCAGGATATGGGCCATATAAACATATAAAGTTTTTTGTTTTTTTTTTTTTTGGTTTTGGGGCCACACCCGGCAGTGCTCAGGGGTTACTCCTGGCTGTCTGCTCAGAAATAGCTCCTGGCAGGCACGGGAGACCATATGGGACACCGGGATTCGAACCAACCACCTTTGGTCCTGGATCGGCTGCTTGCAAGGCAAACGCCGCTGTGCTATCTCTCCAGGCCCCATATAAAGTTTTTAAATATAAAGTTTTAAAATCAAGTGGTCTGGACCTAGTACATGAGAAGACAAACTTATGTTTCTTACCCAACTTCCTGCAATATATTTGCCTGTATTATATAGTCCAGAAGTGATGTTATGAATAAGTGATGTTATAAATATCCAAATGACTTTGACAGAAAAAAAAGATTTTCCACCCCTGCTGCTGCATTTTAACAAGATTTCAGCTTTTCTCATAGCTGAGTAATACTTGCGTGTGAGTGTGTGTGTGTGTGTGTGTGTGTGTGTGTGTGTGTGTGTGTGTGTGTGTTACTGGACATCTTCTTGTTAAACTTAATATTGAAATTAATATTATATTAACTCTGTGCATATATGAAATTAGGTATGCATATATATGCATATATTTGTGTGTATATTTGTTTATTTGGGGGACCATATCTGACAGTGCTCAGAGATTACTCCTGGCTCTGTTCAGGGATCTAGGAGGATTAGATGTCATGCCAGTGATGGAGCTGAGGTTGGCTGTGTGCAAGGCACTTGTCTGTGCTGTACTTTTTCTATGGCCCCTGTATATATCTTTTTGAGTTAAGTTTTTGCCAAAAAAGCTTTAATTTGTGTTCTTGCTATATCTTGATTGTATAAATATAAATAAAATAATTTATGGTGTTATGAACCTTTATTACCTGTTTTTAAAAGTGATATAATTTTTCTGAGTCCTTTCCCCAAAATGTATTCTTTTATTATCAAAATATAACCACCATATTGTTATACGTCAAAAACAAGAATTGAGCCATGAGTAATTCCTCTTTCTGATCTCTTTAGATACATACATAATGTATTTAAACCCAACTACCTTTACATGGGTCCAGAGATATGGAACAAGAAATAGAGCATTTGCTCTGCTTGAAACCAATCTATGTTCGATTAATACCACTCCATATGGTTCCCTTAGTGATCCTTGAATTTAGAGCCAGGGTTAACCCCTGAGCACCACCAAATATATCTGCCCAACATAAAAAATAATAATAAACCCAACTTTTGTACTGGAAACCAGGCAAAAGCTACATTATTTCTGGAGTTAAAATAGATCTGATTTTTTTATTTGCATAATCTAAGTACCTTGTTAAGGTTTCCTTCTCTGTTACTCAAAGAAAATAAGTCATCTTTTTGTTTATCCATAGAGCAAAAAAGACAACCCAATAAATAGGCTATTTTCTTCCCTTAGGAGGTAGAACTCTTCATTACCCTAAATAAATCAGAGAAAGGAAGCCTGGGTTTTACAGTAACCAAAGGCAATCAGAGTTTTGGTTGTTATGTTCATGATGTCATTCAAGATCCAGCCAAAAGTGATGGAAGGCTAAAATCTGGGGACAGACTTATAAAGGTAAGACATTTCAGCAGAGTATATTTGTTTAAACATGGGGGCGGGGGGTGGAGCAAGCAAAGGCTGGAGGTTTCTTTATATATTACTTCTCCACTACTTTGAGTTTCAGTTTTTGTATATGTAATACTTTGTATGTCACTTTCAACTTCCTTTTTTAACTTAGAACTTCCATGAATCTCAGCTAACACATTCAAACTATCTTGACTCAGAGGAATTAAGTATTTTTAAAATTACTATGAGGATAAATTTTTAATATTAGCCATATTACTCCATCATTTTATGTTTTTGATTGTCACTATTAGTAAATTTGAAGCTACTCTATTGAATATTCTGCTGTTACATTACGTAAAAAGTTGAATACATTGCATACTTTTGTAGCAAATTCTGTGTTCTAAAAATTATAACTCTGCCTTATCTTTTCCTTATTTCTGTAGGTTAATGATACAGATGTGACAAACATGACTCACACTGATGCAGTGAATCTGCTCAGAACTGCACCCAAAACAGTGAGATTAGTTCTTGGGCGAGTTCTAGAATTGCCTGAGCTGACTGTGCTGCCTCATTTACTACCCGACATTAGAATAATGGGCAAGAACGAGGAGTTGGGTAATGGAAATTTAAGTGTTTTACAGCATGATTATCTTAAACAAAAAAGTTGTCTACTTTTATTAAAATAACAAATTTTTTTCTTTTCCCTGAAGGTTTTTCCTTGTCTGGAGGTCATGATAGCCTTCAAAAAGTGATTTATGTGAGTGATATCAACCCATGTTCAGTTGCAGCCTTGGAGGGTAATCTCCAGCTATTAGACATTATCCACTATGTGAATGGAGTGAGCACACAGGGAATGACATTGGAAGAAGCTAAAAGAGCTTTAGACATGGCTCTTCCTTCAGTGGTGTTGAAAGCTACAAGGTACTCTATAACCAACTGCAGGTTATGCATTTCATGAACATGTCTCCACCTTCTCTTTACAAGCAACTGATAAATTAGGAATACCTAGACTAACTGACAGGCATTTAATTTAGGAGACTTTCTGATACAAAATTCTGATAATATTTTACGTGGATCTGTGTTTGGATACCAGTCGCTTTTATTAATATGTTGTTTATCATACTTGTTAGTAAGGATATTCTCATATATAATTGCAGAAAATAGAGCACAAATTGGTTTGTTTGCTTGTTTTGGGACCCCTCTGAAACAATGCTCAGAAGATACAAGAGCACTGCTGCATCATCACCAAGTTGTTGGTTAAATGCTACTCTTTAGCCCTGCGGTGCCCGAGATCACCTGCGCTGTTCCAGTATTGATGGGGGCCTCAAGGGCTGTGCCTACCAATTTTGGGGACCATGTGGTAGCAAGAATTTTACCTAGGTCAGGTGCATGTTAGGCATACTCCCCAACTGCTACACTTTTCTATGGCCCTTCAGTTTCATTCCTAAAAACTGAAGAGGGCCAAAGAGATGGTACAGGCAGATAAGATGCTTGCCTTGCACATGGCCACCTCGAGTTCAATTTCAAGCATCCCATCTGGGCCTCTGAGCATTGCCAGGATAAATTCCTGTGTGCTGAGCCAGGAGTAACAACTGAGCATCATAGGGTTCCCGACCCCTCCAAAAAAAGAAAGAAATTAGACTAGTATATAGCTCAGCATTAGAATATTTACATGTGTAAGGTCCTGTCATCACCCAAAAAAAAAAAAAAAAAGGTGAAATGGTCATCAGAACTGTGCCTCACTTTTTTTTTTTTTTTTTTTTTTTTTTGGTTTTTGGGCCACACCCGGCATTGCTCAGGGGTTACTCCTGGCTGTCTGCTCAGAAATAGCTCCTGGCAGGCACGTGGGACACCAGGATTCGAACCAACCACCTTAGGTCCTGGATCGGCTGCTTGCAAGGCAAACACTATCTCTCCAGGCCCTGTGCCTCACTTCTTTGTTATCACTAAATCCTTCTTTTGAATTTGGGTTTAATTCATAATAGTCAAATGACTGTATCACTTCTATGACTTGTGCCTGAATACCAATAATCCAGGATAATCTTTGAATAAAAATATCACCAGTTTATATTAAATTAATTAAATTTTATATTAAAACTATATTGTTTAATTTTTTAAATTTAAATTATATTTAAAATTACATTAAAATGTATACTAAATTAATTTAAAATACAGTTGTGTTCTTTTTTTTTTTTTTTTTTTTTTTGGTTTTTGGGTCACACCCGGCAATGCTCAGGGGTTGCTCCTGGCTGTCTGCTCAGAAATAGCTCCTGGCAGGCACGGAGGACCATATGGGACACCGGGATTCGAACCAACCACCTTTGGTCCTGGATCGGCTGCTTGCAAGGCAAACGCCGCTGTGCTATCTCTCCGGGCCCAAAATACAGTTGTGTTCTAATTGCCTTCAGTCTGTTTTAAGGCTAGTTCCTGAATTGAGACAAAGGAATAAGTATATATTGGTTTACTTCTGCAAGTACTGGCCCATTCCCAGAACTAGTTCAAGGTCATTCCTACCAAAGCATCTTGTCTCTTACTGATAGATATAGAATAACTTTATTCACTATACTTCATGATAATTTTACATTACAAAAATACTAATAGTAACTTTTTTCATGCTATATATAATTTGAAAAAGTGTTATTAAATTTTCTGTTGTTTTCAAAGATTCATATTGTTATCAAATTTTTATAAATTTAGTCACAAAAGCCAACAAATTTATTAGCTAATATTCTAGAGATGTGTGCCAGAGAAATAATACAGAAGTTAAAGTGCTTGCCTTGCATAAGTCTGAACCCAGTTTCCATCCCCAGCACCACAAACGATCCCTGAGCACTGCCAGGGTAGTTGCTGAGCATATAGCCTGGAGTAAACCCTAATTACAGCTGGGTATGATTCAAATCTCCCTCCCTTCAAAAAAAGATTATCTTTCTTAGGAATGTACATGTACTTGACGACTGATAAAGACTTCAAGAGGTTTCTCAACTTCTTGAAGGTTACCCAAAATAAAACTCTTAATTAACATGATTTTTAAAAAAAAATTTAAGCAAATGATTTAATACCTTAAGAACTTTATTTTTCTTTTTTTTTAAATAATAGGGATGGTCATCCAGTGGTTCCCAGTTCTAAGAGGCCTGCTGATTCAACTTCACAATCATCCACAGCCAATGGTAAGAGTACGTTTGCTACATAGCATAAGTAATTCTAGAGAAGGAATTCTTCTCTCCCTTACAAAAGGAGGATTGCAGATTATCCTTCCCAAAACTGTAATTTTATTGACCTTTCTTATTGTTTTGCATGATCTCTGTAAGTGATTTTTACTTAGAAGCATTTGCATAGAAACTTCTCTAAAAGTCATTGTACAATAGGAAAAAAATAGAGCAGCAGTGGAGCATATTTAGAGACAGAAACAAACCATATTTACGTCTTCTTTGACCGTAGCAAATTACCTGATCTATATTTAAGCTGTATTTCCTATGAATAAATTATGAATAGCTTAGCATGTATATCATCAGTTACATAGCATGAACAATATATGAATGTTTATCATAATGAACAGTAACTTTTTTAATAATTCCTGAGGTTATTTGTGCTGACACTGTTGAGAGTATTGTGCATCTAGTAATGATTTAAACCTACTGTCTTTGTTAAGATTGAAAAATCTAACAACAGGGTTACATAAAAAAAGAAAATGTACTATTAGTATTTCATATTTATTCTGAATCAAGCATCTTCTAGGTATTTTAACCCTCAAAACAATTCTGTAACCCTTCTGTTTTTCTCCCCTTCTTGTAAAAGAAAATCAAGTTACAGACATTAGGATAATATATCAACATTAATTAGTTCAGTAGAGATAGAATTTAAACTGAATTTCGGATTCCATCTCTAATTTACATAATTGTGTTTGATAAATCTAGCTTGTATTCCTAGTATTCGTGTAAGAATATTAGCTTAAGAGGCTGCATCTGTAGTACAATAGGTAGTGAATAAATTATATTGAAAATTCAGTTCAGTCTGAGAGAAATCTCATCTATGTAATTGCATTTTGGAAGCTGAAACAGATTTATTACTCTCCTTACTGTATTACCTTGAATACCCAAGAAGGACTTCAGGTCTCTTCTTGCTACATTCTGTCTTTTTTGCTACTAACAGTCCTGTTTACTGAGAGTTAGACAATGTCAAGAACAGTCAGGAGAGCATTTTTCTAACAATATCCAGAAGGGTGTTATTTTAACAGGTAAAAAGAGTAGCTGTGTCTTACCCGCCCTAGGGTTACCACCTGGCGATCGATCTTTCTGGGTATCTCATTTGACAAACATATAACTTATTTATGTGTTTTGAAAAATCACAAACTAGGATTACTAGGAACCCTATTTTAAAAATGTAAGTTCTGCACACTGTCCCAAGACAGACAAACTGGCAACAGGGACTCAGAAGAGACATTTTCACATGCAGGTCAGTGCACCTAGAGGGAAAGAGAAACCAGGCCAGCTTGGCTACACCCAACCACAAACTCCCAAGAAACTGAGGCAGAGAAACAAATCAGAAGCAGGGGTGGTCTTGGTGACTCAGAAGAAGCATTTTTACACCCAGATCAGTGTACCTTGAGAAGATCACTACTGCATTTTACTGCATTTTGCTCCATGGCCACACATTTCTAGTCAGTGAGCCATACCACAACACATAAGAAACACTGCAGCTGTCACAATGGAAAATGAAGGTAAAAGCACACCACATTTAGGTGGATAAATATGGTAGTCCTGAAGACCTAACTAGTATCAATCACCTATATAGCTTCTTGGATAAGGACTTTAGATAAAAAAAAAAAAAACTATGGAATGTTGGGGCCAGAGTGATAGCACAGCAGTAGAGTGTTTGCCTTGCACGTAGCTGATCCAGGATGGTTTCACCCCACAGTGTCCCATATGGTCCCCCAAAGCCAAGGGCGATTTCTGAGTGCATACCCAGGAGTAACCCATGAACAGCACCATGTATGGCCCCAAAAACAAACAAACAAAAAAATGAACTATGGAATATGTCATGGCCCTGCTGGTCTGGATACTTCAGGGAATTCTCTAGGTTCTCTAGGAAAGTTGGTGGAAGAATTAGACTTTAATCAACATACATGGGGTATATAGGCAGGATTTTTTGCCAGTCATAGTTTTTTGTGGTATGTAAAAAAAAAAAGTCTTATATTTGTTTCTCTGCAAACTAAAACCTATCTCTCTCGTTAACAGAAGCTTTGTAGTATATACTGTTTGATCTTCAAGTCAATTCACCTTAAGAATAGATATATTTTAATTAAGAGCCCAGAGGCTTCCCTGGAATTAAAGAGGGCATTTTGGGGGGGTCATACCCAGTGGTGCTCAGGGGTTACTCCTGGCTCTGTGCTCAGTTATTGCTCCTGGCAGGTATGAGGGACCATATGGGATGCTGGGATTCAAAGCAAATGCCCCACTGCTATGCTAGCTCTTCAGCCCTAAAGAGGGCAAATTTTGTTATCTCCAATTTTTCCTCTCTGGCCAGACTGTAGGTGTCAATTCTGATGTAAAATTAAAGAATTACCAAGATGCCAATCAAGGTTTCTTTTCAAACCTGAGGGAACAGGTTTCTTGCTTTTAGGGCTTTCTCAAATAACTTCCTAGGTCTGACTAAAAAACAGGTTTTATTAGAAGAGGTAAAAAAAAAAAAAAAAATACTTATTTGAAATAGATGTAAATCTTTACCTGGTAAAAGCTTTCTTAACAACCATTGCTACTTCCAGGCTGAACCTTGGATGTTCTGTCCGAGGTAAAAATTAGCAAGTCCCTCAAAGTCCTTAGAGATGTTCCAAAACAAACTTTTCTTTCATCTGAGAGAGCAGTCTGCTTAAAGCTACAGGGTTTTTATTTAAAAAAAAAAAAAACAAAAACAAAAACTGAAGATTATAGTTGTTCTTATGTATCTCTTGGTGCCTAGTTTTCCAGGTAAAAAAGAAATTTAATCAAGGCTGTATTTGCATGTATTAATTCTTATATTTGAGATAAATTCTCAAATATATACATACTTAGTATAGCAGAAGGGAGATTCATATTTAGGCCAAATAAATGTTTATAACTAAGCTGAGAAATAACAACCCTCACTATCAGGGAAGTCTGTCAGCCATCTGTGCTGAGGGGGCCTCTCAGCTGGCCTTCTGATAGCTTCCTTTCCAGGGGTCCTCAAACTTTTTAAACAGGGGGCCAGTTCACTGTCCTTCAGACTGTTGGAGGGCCAGATTATAGTAAAAACAAAAATTATGAACAAATTTCTATGCACACTGCATATATCTTATTTAGAAGTGAAGAAACAAGATGGGAATAAATACAATATGCGGCCCGCGGGCATAGTTTGAGGACCACTGCTTTAGACCATTGGCGATGGCAGGAATGGACAGCCAGTAAAACTCAAGAGGATATGATCATAGAAATAAAAAAAAAATGTAAGCGGAAATGATAGAACTGAAAAACGTGATAGGTAAAATGAAAAACTCATGAATTGGGAGAATTAACATTATTAAAATGACAGTACTTCACAAAGCATTGAACTAATTTAATACAATGCCTATAAGGATACCCATGACATTTTTTTTTTCAAAAAAAAAAAAAAAAACTAGTTCATACACTCCTGAAACTCATAAGGAACATGAAAAGTTAAAATGAATTCTTACGGAATTCATATGGAACATTAATAGTTAAAGCAAATTAAGAAAAAGAAGATGGGAGGCATCACTTTTTCCAACTTCCAACTGTTCTACAATGTAGTAGTCTTGTGGCAGGTTAGCCCACACCTGATGATGCTCAGAGGTTACTCCTGGAGATGCACTCAGAAATCGCTCCTGGCTCGGGGGACCATATGGAATGCTGGGGATTGAACCTAGGTTCATCCTGGGCAGCTACGTGCAAGGCAAATGCCCTATCGCTGTGCTATCACTCTGGCCTCGAAAGTAGTAGCCTTTACAATAGCTTAGTATTGGAATACAGTCTTTTAGATCAATGAAATAGAATATCCTGAGACAGACCTTTATATATGATTATATATACAGGTATATGATCAACTAATCTTTCATTAAGTGACAGGAAGTACAAAGTGAAGCAAGGAAAGCCTCACCTCTTCAACAGGTGCTGGTGGGGAAATTGGTAAGCTACCTGCAAAAAAAATGAGTGTGGACCTCTCTTTAACACCATGCACAAAAGTCAAATCAAAATAGATTAAAGTTCTTGATATCATACCTGAAGTCATAAGATACATAGAGGAAAACTTTGGCAGAACTCTCCATGACATTGAAGGTAAAGACATCTTCAAGGATGAAACATCACTGACTGAGCAAGTGAAAGCAAAGATAAACAAATTGGACTACATTAAACTAAGAAGCTTCTGCACCTCAAAGGAAATGGTGACTAGAATACAAAGACTGCCCATCAATGTGAGAAGCTATTCACCCAATACCCATTTAATAAAGATTTAATACCTAAGATTTATTATGCACTGGTAGAGCTTAACAATAAAAAGTATTTAACCCCATCAGAAAATGGAGAGAAAAGATGAATAACATCTTCCTCAAAGAAGAAATACAGATGACCGAAAGGCAAATGAAAATGTTCCACATCACTAATCATCAAGGAGACCCATATCAAAACAATGAGATATCATCTCAAACTACAAAGACTGGTGCACATCAAAATTAACAACAACCAGTACTAGTGTAGAGACAGAAGAGGAGACTCTGTCATTGTTGGTGGTAATGTTGACTGATCCATCGTTCTTGAAAAAACAATATGGACAGTCCCCAAAAAACTAGAAATTAAGCTCCACATGACCTGGTAATACCGCTCCTGGGAATATACTCTAAGGCCTCAAAAACACAAAGCAGAAAAGTGCTCTGCATTCCTATGTTCATTGTAGCACTTACAGTAGCTAGAATCTGGAAACAATAAGCATCTGAGAACAGATGAGTTGGTACATTTACACAGTGGAATACTATGCAGATGTTAGAGAAAATGAAGTCATGAAGTTTGCTTCATGAATGGATATGCTGAGTAAAATGACTCCTAGGGAGAAAGATAGTCATAGAATACTTGCACTCACGTGTGGGACATAAAAAATTAATATCATATCGTAATAATTCCCAAAACAATAGAGCCGAGGGCCAACAGGACAAGTTCATGGTAGGAAGCTTGCCACAAATAGCGGTGAGTGCTTTTAGGGCAGAGACAGAACCATTGTGACAATGAACATTGGAAGGGGTCACTCTGGACAAGAACTGGGTGCCTAAACAAGGTAAATTTTTATGCATGATACTTTTTTGGGTACATATTGCAAACCTCAGTGTCTAACAGGAAGAGAAGAAGAAAGAGAGAAGAAAAATGGCTGCCACAGAAGCAGGTTGGGGAAAGGTAGGGCAAACAGTGGGAGGGAAATGGGAACATTGGTGATAGGAAATGTGCACTGGTAAAGGAATGAGTGTTAGACATTGTATGATTGCAACTCAATCATGAACAAATTTGTAACTCTATCTCATGGTGATTCAATTAAAGACTTTTTTAAGTAAAAGCAAAAATGAATTTTCTGCATATTATTATTGATACTTTTTTTTACTAATTGCCTAGATGCTTGTTCTCTCTAAGAAGTATCAGATTGAAAGAAATCCTTGAACCTTCATCCACCAAATTATAAAAATTCCTAAAAATTCTCTCTCTTCATCATTTTGCTAGATGGAATTGTTTTTAAGCCATTCTCATGTAGAAGTCCTTATATTTTCTTCCCTTTTCTTTTTTATTTCTTATTCACTATTTCAGACCCTACCAGATCTTTCAAAGCATCTTGCAAATTAATACATCAGAAATGTTAATGTAACTTCATAAGAGAGAAAAAACTACATTTTAGTATAAGTATTAAATTTTTGTGCAGTTAAAATTAGTATTTGGTCTACATATACATCACAAGCCTTTTCTAGTTGTAACCAGAGCTTACTTTTATATGCTAAATGGCTCACCATAATGAAATGACATTGGGGAAAAAAAAAACTATCTTTCCTTAATTAGTAGCCTGGGTATAGTTCAGCACCTGTAATATTTATCCCATTCAGCTGGAAACACTTGCAATGGTAGCTCTCACCAGAACTCCTTAATCTGAACTGAATTTTTATGAGTTATTTTGACTTAAAATTTTAACTATTACCTTAGGATCTATCTCTTCTCTGACAATTGATTCTATTTAGTTTATTTTATATCACTGTAATAGCCTCTTTCACTATACTAATAAAAATAATAATAAAGCCATGCAGAAAAACATGGATCTCCTTTCTGACTGAATCGTCTCTCACTGTCTGTGTTGTTCTTTCAGTTTATCAGGCTGTGGATCCTTGTGATAAGCTCACCCTCACTCCAAGCAATTTGTTCTCCAAGGTCAGTAAAAGGCCGCCTTCTTCCAGGTTATAGTAGTTGACTTCTTAAGGCTAGACCAAATAATTTCTTGCCTTTATTTTTAAGGCATATCTTTAAATATTTAAAGACATGCCTTTATTCCACATGGATGTTGCTAGTAGTAATACGTTTTACTGAACAACTAGAACATAAAGTATGCAGATAAGTCACTGCTTCATTTGGCAAACACTCTGCATTTAAATAAGCAACTCCTTAAAAAAATAGCCTTAGTGTTGGGTGGGGTTTTCAATTTATGTATACATGTGTCTTCGATAACCAGAAGGGAACAATGCACTTAAGAATAGAATTGCAGGGGCTGGAGTGATAGCACAGTGGTAGAGCGTTTGCTTTACATGCAGACAACCCAGATCAAACCTGGTTTTGATCCCCAGCATCCCATATGGTCTCCTAAGCCTACCAGAAGTAAGTCCTAAGCACTGCCAAGTGGGGCCCAAAAACAAAACAAAAGAAAAAAGTGTTAATTACTGGGGGCCAGAGACATAGAACACCAGGTAGGATGTTAGCCTTGCATGCCGCTGACCCAAGTTATATTTCGTACATAGCATATGGTCCTACAAGTACACCAAGAGTGATCCCTGAGCAGAGTAGTGTAAGCCTTAAATGGGCAAAAATTCCCCCACCCACCCCCAGAAATGGGAATTGCTTTGGTGTTAACTTGACAAGCCGAAACTCTTAAATGTCAAACGTTCTATACTAGTGAGCACTACAATAGTAACAGAAGAGGAAAAATAATTCTTGGAAGCCTGACAGAAACTGAGGGAAGTTCTCGACATAAAGCAGGAGTCTACAGGGCTATAGTAGAATAAGACTGACTGGTATTTTGGTACTGGATGTGATGTGTTAAATGTGTATTTTAAAGCGATGAATTTGTACTAGAGCTAGAGCCTTTCATGAGACCAACTTGGACAGATCCCTGACACCAACATGGTCACCCTACCCCACCAGGAATGGAATCACTGACCAAAGAGTAAAGAACAAAGAGCTTAAGAGCACTGCTGACTGTGGCTCCAATAAATAAATAAATAAAATATGTGCTATCTTGTAAACCACAATTAAAAAAAAAATTATAGAGTCGGCAGGTAGGGTACTGTGGCAATCTGGTTTGGTCCCTAGCACCACATACGGTTTCCAACCACCAAAAGTGACCCCTGAGTTGTAAAGTCAGTAGTAAGTCTTGGGCACAGCTAGATATGGCCCTAAACAAAGGCAAAAAATTACTCAAAAAATACTAAATTACCTCAGTTCATTACTTTCATAATAGAAAGGCTTATTGGTGCCGGAGAGGTGGAGCTAGAGGTAAGGCATCCGCCTTGCAAGCGCTAGCCTAGGACGGACTGTGGTTCGATCCCCAGCGTCCCCGATGGTCCCCCCAAGCCAGAGTCGATTTCTGAGCGCATAGCCAGGAGTAACCCTTTAGCTTCAAATGGGTGTGCCCCCCCCAAAAAATAAAAAAATAAAAAGGCTTATTGCTCTCAAAAACTACAGAAAATAGTTTACCACATAATAAAATAAGAGAACTTAAATTGTCTTAGATTAGTGCAGGGTTTAGTTTAGTGCAGGGTCCAGAGAAAATGCATAGCAAAGCCTCTAGCCACACCTAGCCCTAGAGGGGCAGAAATAGAGCCACACTCAATCCCCACAAACCTTGGGCTGTCAAGGCAAGCTCTTTTGTTTCCAAGCTATCCCTGACACCTTAAATCAATTTTGTTTAATAGGCTACATATTATTAAAGTGCTTCACAATTTTGCATAGAATTCAAGTTACTCTCCGTCTAATATTTACTTTTCAACTATGAATCCATTGTTATTTTTCTTAAGTTGAAGTGGGTATTAAGATACATTTAAACCATATTAATACCTAAGTATTGTTCAGATCTCTGTTTAGATTCTAAGTTCTTGTACTAGCTTCACTATTACTCATTTGATATTTTTTATTTCTATTTTAATACCTAAGTTCAGATGTTCAGTAACATCTGAAATTTCTATGGAAAATAAAATCTCATAAAATATGAATTCCCAAAAAGAGGTTTACACCTCTGTAAGTTCATGAAACAAAATATATTGGATTTTTCTCTTAGAAACTAAAATTTTATTTAGCAAATTTTGTTAGAATACCTGGAATAGGGGCCGGCACAGTGGCGCTAGAGGTAAGGTGTCTGCCTTGCCAGCGCTAGCCTAGGATGGACCTCGGTTCAATCCCCCGGTGTCCCATATGGTCCCCCAAGCCAGGAGCGACTTCTGAGTGCATAGCCAGGAGGATCCCCTGAGCGTCACCATGTGTGGCCCAAAAACCAAAAAAAAAAAAAAAAAAAAAGAATACCTGGAATAGGGCTGGAGTGATAGCACAGAGAGTAGGGCAACCCAGGTTCAATCCCTGGCATCCCATATGGTCTCCTGAGTATGCCAGGAATAATTTCTGAGTGCAGAATCAGGAGTAACCCCTGAGAACTGCTGGGTGTGGCCCAATCCCACACACAAAAAAAAGAGTATTTCAAATAAACATTTAATATTATTTGATCTGGTATTTCCAGACTATAGACCATCCCATCTTCTTTGCACATTTCATTTCACTGTTTTTTTTCTAAAATGCAAATCTAAGGTAGGAGCAACAAAACGAATGTTTTTAACTAAGAAAGAAGGAAACTGTGGTGATACACGTACTCCCTGAAGTTAGTAAAATGATAAAATAATGCTTTTCTTTCATTTTATACTTAGATAAATGAGGAAGAAATAAGTGAAGATCTGTCTCCTGAAGAGAAAAGTTCTTCTCAGATGATAGAATCAGCAAACTTGGTTTTGTCCAAAGGTAGTTTTCCAAGTCAATTGTCCAATTTATTCTGAATGTCCTAATAGTGCAGATAATGTAAATATATTAGGTAATCTTTAGTACTTGCCTCATATTTACCATATGTGTTCATATAGTTTTTATTAATATATTTATTTAAGTACCATGATTACAAACATGATTATAATTGGGTTTAGTCATAAAAAAGTACACCTCTTTTCACCAGTGCAACCTTCCTACCACCAATGTTCCCCATCTCCCTCCTCCCCCATCCTTTGCCTGTCTTTGAAACAGGCTTCTGTTTCTCTAACTGTACTCACCACTCTTTGTGGTAAGCTTCATATTATGAGCCGGTCCTTTGAGCCGTCATCTCTTGTCTCTAGATATTATTACAATACTGTCTTTTATTTTTTCTTAAATCCCACAGATGAGTGAGACATTCTGTGTCTCTCTTCCCCTCTGACACATTTCACTCATAATAGTTTCCATGTCCAACCATGTACAGGAAAACTTCATTACTTCATCTTTACTGACAGCTGCATTTTACTCCATTTACTCTCATCTATTGTTGGGCATCTGGGTTATTTTCAGATTCTGGCTATTGTAAATAGAGCTGTAATAAATATAGGCATGCAGAGGACATTTTTGTATTGAGTTTTTGTGTTCCTTAGGGTATGTCCTAGGAGTGTATAGCTGGATCATATAGGAGCTCAATTTCCAGTTTTTTGAGGAATCTTCATAATTTTTTCCAGAAAGGCTGGACTAGACTGCATTCATACCAGCAGTGAATAAGAGTTTCTTTTTCCCCACATCCACCAGCACTGATTGTTCTTGTTCTTGTGGCGTGTGCCAATTTCTGTGGCATGAGATGGCAATTCATTGTTGTTTTGATTTGCATGTGCCTTTTTGCCATCTGTATTTCTTCTTTGAGGAAGTGTCTGTTCATTTCTTCTCCCCATTTTTTGATGGGGTTAGATTTGTGTTCTTGTTAAGTTTTGTCAGTACCTTGTATATCTTAGATGTTAGCCTCTTATCTAATGGGTATTGGGTGAATAGTTTCTTCCATTCCATGGGTGGCCTTTGTATACTTGTCACTATTTCCTTTGAGGTACAGAAGCTTCTCAGTTTAATTTAATCTCATTTGTTTATTTCTGCTTTCACTTGTTTCAAAGATGGTGTTTTCTCCTTGAAGATGCCTTTAGTCGCAATGTCATAGAGTATTTTACCTACGTGTTTTTCTATATACCTAATGATTCCAGATCTGATATCAAGGTCTTTAATCTATTTGCATTTGTCCTTTGTGCTTGATATTAGATGGAATTCTGAGTTCACTTTGTTGCATGAAGCTAACCAGTCGTCCCAACACCACCTGTTGAAAGCTTTTTCCTTGTTCCAGTTTGCATTTCTTGCCCCTTATCAAAGATTAATTTATCATATGTCAGGAGAGCATTCTCTGAATGCTTAAATCTGTTCCATTGATAAAGGGTCTGTCTTTATTCCAATACCATGCTTTTTAATGACTATTGGTTTATAATACAATTTAAAGTTGGGGAAAGTGATGCCTTCCATATTCTTTTTCTAAGGATTGCTTTTGCTATTTGTGGGTGAATTTCTGAAGTGTTTGAACCACTTCTTTGAAAAATTTCATGGGTATCCTTTGAGGAATCACATTAAATCTATACAATGATTTGGGGAGTATTGCCATTTTAATTATGTTAATCCTCCCAATCCATGAACAGGCTATGTGTCTCCATTTCCTTGTGTCCTCTTTTGCTTCTTTTTCTTTTTTTTTTTTTTTTTGGTTTTTTGTTTGTTTCTTTGTTTTGGGGTCACACCAGCAGTGCTCAAGGGTTATTCCTAGCTCTGCGCTCAGAAATCACTCCTGGCAGGCACTGGGGACCATGTGGGATGCCAGAATTTAAACCACCATCTGTCCTGGATTGGCTGTGTGCAAGGCAACCGCCCTACAGTTGTGCTACCTCTCTAGCCCCCTCTTTTATTTCTTGAAGCAATGTAAAAAACACAATATAAAAAAATGCCCTCTCAGATTATTATTATTATAAAAAAATGCCCTCTGCACTCCTGTGTTCATTGCAGCATTATTTACAGTAGCCAGAATCTGGAAACAACTCAGATGCCTAACAACAGATAAATAGCTAAGGAAACTGGTACATCTACACAGCTGTTAAAAAAAAATGAAGTCATGAAATTTTCCTATACATAGATGGATAGGAAGAATATTATGCTTCATGAAATTAGTCAGAAGGAGAGAGATGCAGAAAAATATCACTCATCTGTGCTATATATGAAAAATAAAAGTATGATAATGATACCCAAAGAACAATAGAGATGAGGGGCCCAAAGGACCAGCTTTTGATATGAAGCTTACCACAAAGATTGGTGAGTGCAGTTAAAGAAAATACTGCATTATCAACCACCATGACAATGAGAGAGAGAAAAAGAATGCCTGTCTTCAAGATAGGGGTAGGGGAGAAGGGGAATTGGGAATATTGTTGGTGGAAAAGTTACACTGGTGAAGGGTGGTATACATTCTATGATGATGGAAACCCAACTACAAACATCTTTATAATCATGATGCTTAAATAAATAATTATCTTTTTAAAAAAGATAAAACAATAAAGTAAATAAGTGGCTATGAAATTATAAAAAAATATTTCAGTAGAATTTGTAAAAATTGTTACATTTCACAATGGAATCCTTAAAGTCAGTCCAAGGATTTAATAGACTATTTTTGCTAGCTGTGTTAATTGTTTTTGTTTATTATTCCTCATTATCTTCTATGCTACTTTCCCATCTAATTTGTTGTAAATTTGGAGGTGTCATGGGACTGAATACTCCAGGACTTCTAGGATCAGCAACTTGATTTGATTTGCATCTCTTCTTTTATTAAATAAATTACTTTATTTAAAAAAGTGCATAATTACATAATTACATATTACATGCTCATATTTCATTTGTTCCGAGACCAATCCCACCACCACAGTAAAATTTCCTCCACCATAGTCCTGAAGTTCCCACTTGGGGAAGTCTATCCTCTTGGCAGGCCTGAAATAATGTGTTTTATTTTGCTTGTTTACTAGTAAGAGGAAATGACATTTTTAAAGCACAGTAATAAAATTTATGAAAACTGATGTATCTCACAATGAGGTCATTAAGTCATTGTCAGAAAGTTTGCTAAGTAATTTGTTGCTAGTTGATTTTCTGTTACTTGTTTTGTTTCTGAATATTAAGTGGTTTTCAAAGCACGTTGATATCTAAATTGGTGTGTTCCTGAATGCAGTCTTGTGGTCCATTAATTCCAAGTTTTGTGGCTAATATTGCAGCTTTTATGGGGTGTGGTTTTAATTGCCGGGACCTCCATAAGTATAAGAAGAGGTGGGGGAGGATGCCTACATTCACTCAAAAAAAGCCCTGGTGATGTCTGTCTAAATAACAGCATGCTTTGGTCAGTTTGGTGTCTCTGCAGAGTTCCATGATTGCGTGTTGAATTGGGCTGCAGTTGTGATTGGTGGGTGGCTTGCATCGCTTCTGAGATTAGTTGTGAAGCAATAAAGCTAGGCCATGTTTTTCTTTTTTTTTTTTTTTTGCTTTTTTGTTTTTGTTTTTGTTTTTGGGCCACACCCGGTAACGCTCAGGGGTTACTCCTGGCTATGTGCTCAGAAGTTGCTCCTGGCTTGGGGGACCATATGGGACACCGGGGGATCGAACCGCGGTCCGTCCAAGGATAGCGCAGGCAAGGCAAGCACCTTACCTTTAGCGCCACCGCCCGGCCCCTAGGCCATGTTTTTCATGGCAGTAGAATGTAGTAGGTGTGGCAGCTGGGACTTTGGACAGTCCTAGTAGATGTGAAGGAGGCTGTCCGTCCCCACTCTGAGAAGACCCCAGAACTCTCAGTCTAAAAGCCAGTGTACCTGAAATTTTCATTGACTTGGCATCCCTGCAGAGATTAGTTGTGAAGTAATGAAGTAGGACCATTTTTTATATGGCAATAGCTGTGGGATATGAATGTGGCTTCCAGGGCTTCCGCAGAGTAAAGACTCAGGCCACCCTCTTCCATAATTTACCTCAGAGTTTTCAGTATGAAGACTGATCTACATATGAATTTTAGCAATTTGACTTGCATCTCTTCCACAATAAATCATGAAGCTATGGTATTGGACCATTCTTTACATGGCAGTGGCTGTGGGATGAGATTTAAACTGTTTTTCAATGATTGAAAAGATAGCATTTTTTGGGGGGGACCACACCCGGCAGTGCTCAGGGGTTACTCCTGGCTGTCTGCTCAGAAATAGCTCCTGGCAGGCACGGGGGACCATATGGGACACCGGGATTCGAACCAACCACCTTTGGTCCTGGATCGGCTGCTTGCAAGGCAAACACCGCTGTGCTATCTCTCCGGGCCCAAGACAGCATTTTTTAAGTGTGTTCTTATATTCTGTGTGGGAAGCAGCAGTCAAAAGCAACCTAGTTTACAAAAATTTTTCTTTGGAACATTAGAATACCTTATTATATCCTTAATCTTAGTAATAAAACCTCTGTGCTTCTTTCATAAATTAATAGTTTGAGATTAATGTAGGAAAATAAATATTACATTATGTAAAGTCATATCATAAGACACTTATTTGTTTCATTTTTCATTAGTGCAAAGTGGTGGTCTTTCATTGCAGTAGCTAGAACAGTGCTAGAACGAAACATGAACCATTCTCCTTAAACTACTATTCCCATTGTGTCTTTTTTCTTAATTTCTGATTTATTGCCTGTATCTTTTTATTTTTTTTTCAGATAATTTTTAATATATTTATTTAAACACCTTGATTACATATATGATTGTAGTTGGGTTTCAATCATATAAAGAAACCCACCCACGCACTCATCAGTGCAACATCTTAATTACAAATTTGAAAGACTTAGCATGTTCAATCTGACACATTGTTGCTTACTAATAATATTCTTGAAGTTAAACGCAATGTAAATTACTATTTTTCCAGAACCTGATATACAAGATGATGACATTTATGATGATCCCCAAGAAGCTGAAGTTATTCAGTCTCTACTAGATGTTGTGGATGAGGAAGCTCAGAATCTCTTAAATCAAAATCAAAATAATCCAACAGGAGGGACCAATGATGCAGGTAGACAAATTAAAATGTATGACTTCGTAGAGGAAATCCTCTGAGGAGACTATTTTGAGTAAAAATAAAATATATTCGCATTCCGCATGTTGACAGGTTATATTTTAGAAGTAAAGCAGCTATTCTCTTCCTTAAACTATTTGTGAGTAAATTACCTTATTAGTAAGAGCTTAAAATATGTTATTAACATCACAACTATTATTTTTGAAGTCTTCACCCCAACAGTCCCCTGACACTATCACAGCTTTCACTAAGTCTTTCTCAAGGTATTTCTGTTTTAACAAATTTAATTTATTAAGCCAGAATTTGATGCTGCTTTGTATTATCGCTTCCATTTATTGCCTTCCTTTGTAATAAATGGAAAAAAATCTGTTTTTCCTACAGTTTTACTCATTCAGCCTGTCCAATTTCTCACCCAGGTGCATTGAGGACCAGCAGGAAATTATCTGAAGAGAAAGCAGAAGATACTGACTCTGATGGCTTGCATATACCTGAAGATATTACACAGGTAAGGTTTAGACAGAGAAAACACTCCAGAATACTCACAGAAGTGTGTGTGTACTTGGTTTTGGGGCCATACTGGTGGCACTCGGGTTACCCCTGGCTCTTTGATCAGAAAACGCTGCTGGCAAGCTGGGGGGACCATATGGTATGCTTGGGATCTAACCCAGGTAGGTCCCAGGGCAAGGTAAATGCCCTATGCTGTGTACTATCATGTCAGCCATTCCACAGAACTGTCTATTTTGATGAGAGGTCAGGATAATCTAAGGTCACTGTTTATTTTACTAAAGAATTACATTTAGAGAGCCAGAGGTGAATGTGTATGCCTGGCATGTCAGCATGATTGAATCCCTGGCATCGCATGATTCACCCTAGAGACCCTGGGTGTCCTGGGAATTTTCCATCACGGGACCTGAGCAACGCTGCATTCTCAGCCCTCCCAGTGAACCACACTCGCCCCATTAGCCCAGAGAAGGGAAGGCCCCTGACATCCTGACAGTCCCTTTGGTGATCCAAAGTGGTAATACAGTTAAGAGGGAATAAATAAGGGAAAGGAACACTAGGATAATAGTGGAGAGGTGAAGTGCCTGTTCTAGATGCAGGCTGGAAGTAAGGAGGGAGACTGGGGACATTGGTGGAGAAAAATGGACACTGGTTAAGGGATTGATCTGCAACATGGTATGACTAAAACTTCATAATGAATAACTTTTTAACTCTGTAACTCATACTGATTAAAAATTAAAATTGGGCCCGGAGAGATAGCACAGCAGCGTTTGCCTTGCAAACAGCCGATCCAGGACCAAAGGTGGTTGGTTCGAATCCCGGTGTCCCATGTGGTCCCCCGTGCCTGCCAGGAGCTATTTCTGAGCAGACAGCCAGGAGTAACCCCTGAGCCATGCCGGGTGTGGCCCCCAAAAACCAAAAAAAAAAAAAAAAAAAAAAATTAAAATTGTTAAAAAGATTGTTTTAAGTGCAGTTAGAAGGAAAAGTAGTTCATTTATCCTATAAAAGACTTATCCTCAGCTTGTTCTTCAGTCCCATGTTCTCCCTTCAACACATGTCTTGCTAGCTTGTCTGTTTCTTTGTATTTTTATTTCCACTTTGGAGAAGCCTTTGTTCTCTCTCGAACAAGTACTTCTTCCTTTCTCTCTCTTTACATACTTGTAAATAAGTTTCATTAACATCTTTAGTGTTTAACCAAGGGGGAAAAAAAAGACTAATTCTCTCCCAGTGAAAGGCTCCTTAAGTCAGGTTTCCTCAAATTAAAAAAGAAAGGAAAGAAAAGAAAAATTGTTTTCAGGAGAGTAATGAAAAACTTTTCAGGCTACATAGTTTTAATACTGATCTAAGAAAAAATTGTGATAACAGAAAAAATGTTTTGTAAGGCTGTGCAAATTAGCCATCATCTTATTTATCTGAATCTGATTTACACAATCATGTTTTCCTCTCACCCTTTCTGCTTTCCAGCTGAACATCTTGCTTGTCAAAGCTAAACCGATTTGAATTCTGTTTTTGTTGGGGGAGTTGGTTTTGGGACCACATCCAGTGTGCTCAGGGTTTACTCCTGGTTTTGTGCTCAGAAATTGCTCCTGGCAGGCTCAGGGGATGTCTTTCCTGGGTTGTCCACGTGCAAGGCAAACATCCTACCACTATGCTATCTTTCTGGCCCTTGTTTGAATTCTTTAAGTAGTTACCGTAAGGCACACAACCTTGTAAACATTTTTATGTTCATTAAACATTTAGAAATAATGTCTATAAGTACTTATCTGTGGAATGTATAGATTTCTTTTTCTTTTTTAGTTTGTGTACCTTAATATACAAAAATGCTTATACACATCCTATATATATATATATATATATATATATATATATATATATATATATATATATATATATATATATATATATTGGTTTTTGGTTTTTGGGTCACACCCGGCAGCACTCAGGGGTTACTCCTGACTCTACACTCAGAAATCGCTTCTGGCAGGCTTGGGGGGACCATATGGGATGCTGGGATTCGAACCACCATCCTTCTGCATGCAAGACAAATGCTTTACCTCAATGCTACCTCTCTGGCCCCTGTATATCTTAATATGTATTTTTTAATGGTTTTTGCTTAAGATGCATGGTATTCTTTCATATAGCAGAATATTAATAATTACAGTAATAAGCTCATTAGGGAAGATTTTCTGGGGGATGGGCATGGCTGGAGCTCAGTGATAGCATGCACACCTTGTCCGATTGAGGCCCTAGGTTTGAGACCTGGAACCACAAAAGAAAGCAGAAGTTCATACCACATCCATCCCTCACCTAACTCCTGGCAACCAACAATAGCAAAAAAGAATAAGAAAGGTTATCCAAACATTTTAAGTTATTCTATATTTAATTGTTATTTCTAATAGTAATATCAGACATCCCTCCTCTTTAAAATCTATGTTTTCGAGTCAGTTTTAACCTCGACTAAGCCTAGGAACTATGGCCAGGAATCAATAGTTATGGGTGCCTGCACTGCCGGTAACTGGTGTTCGAAGAGGTCTGAGAGGGGACGAGAGGGCACAGAATCTAGATGTGCCCACCAGTATCAACAAAACAGATGACCTGGTAGCTGCAAAGACCCAGTAGCAGTACCCAGTGTGGGCAATGATCTGGGTTTTAGAATATGAATCTCCTTAGCCACTCTGTGACCCTACTTGCAGAGACGAGGGTATGGATTTGATACCTGACATCCCATATGGTTCCCAGAGCCAAGAGTGATTTATGAGCGCAGAGCTAGGAGTAGCCCCTGAGCTCCATCGGGGAGCTCCGTCCCCCCCCTCAAATTTCAACACCAATCCTACCACCAGTACTGACTTCCCATCACCAGTGCTCCATCATCTTCCATGTCCCACCCCTGCCTGCCACCTTGGCGGCCACATTATAAACTTTGGATTACAGCTTAGATTTCATGTTTTCACTGCTATTGAGTTTGTGTTTTGGATTTATAGCTATACCATACCACCACTATAAAAGAAGCCCCCACTTCAGTTCCCCCAGTACTTCCCTTTCTCATCTTCTTTCTTCCCTCCTTGATTTCTTTTTTTTTTTTTTTTTTGGGGGGGGGTAGGGGAAGAAGGCCACACCCAGCCTCGTTCAGGAGTTATTCCTGGCTCTGTGCTCAGAAATCTCTCCTGGCAAACTAGGGAGACCTTATAGGATACTGGGGATTGAACCATGTGGGATGCGGGGGATCGAACCAAGGTCCGTCCTGGATCAGCCTTGTGCAAGGCAAAGTCCCTGCCGCTGTGCTATTGCTCTGGCCCCCTTCTTGATTTCTTTCCTTTTCTGTCCTCCTTCCTAAGCAATAGGGTCAAGATTGTTCTAAGCATCCCCACTATACTATACTACATTTTCTCATTTAGTTATTCTATATACCACAAATAAGTGAGATCACCCTGTGTTTGTCTTTCTGTGTTTGTCTTCTTCTGGCTTACCTCACTAATATGATATCTTCCAATTCCAGTCTGGTTGCAGCAGATTGCATGGTTTCATCTTCCTTGCAGCTGCAAAGAATACTAATTTTTTGTTTGTTTGTTTGTTTGTCTTGGGGCCATTCAGCCATTGCTCAAGAATTACTCCTGGCTTTGCGCTCAGGAATGATCCCTGGCAAGGCTCTGGAGGACTATGTGGGATGCTGGGATTCGAACCTGGGTTAACAGTATGCAAAGCCTGCTGCACTATTGCTCTGACTTCAGATTTTTAAGAGAACTCGTTTCCAGAGAAGCCTAGTTAAGTGAAAATATAAAATAAATAAAAGGGCAAGATTATTTGTATGTTGGAATACTAAAATATTTTTGAGATAATCGTTTTCAGAAAAACATTAGTAGTAAAAGAAAATAAAATTAAAAGGACAAGATTAGGGCTGGAGTGATAACCCAATGGGTAGGATATTTGCCTTGCATCATCTGACCTGGTTTTGAACCCTGACATCCCATATGGTCTCCTGAGCCTGCCAGAAAAAATTTCTGAACACTGAGCACTGTTGGGTGTAGCCTTGCCCCCCAAAAAAGAAGGGCCAAAACAATAGTATAGTGGGTAGGGGATCTGCCTTGCAGGCAACCAATCCAGATTTTATCCCTGGCATTCCATTGGGCTCCTGAGCACAGAGCCAGGAGTAAACCCTAAGTACCACCAGATATGCCCAACCCCTAAAAAGGGGGGCAAGATTAATATGTTGAAATACTAAAATACATTTCAAGAGCACATATTTTTCAGATTTTAAGATGGCCACAGAAATGTATCAACGTACATATCTAGAAAGCATTATCTGGGGGCTGATACATAGATCAGAACGGAGCACATACCTGGCATGTTCTAGGTTCAGTCCCAATGCTACATGCACACAAACACTGTTGGCATAAATCCAGTAACCACAGAACTTTGGAAACAAAGAAAAATAAAAGTCTTTGGTTTTTTTTAGATTTTCACCTTGCTTTCTCATTACCCTCTATTCTACTAATGTCCTTTTATGTAAGGAATGAAAACAAAGATGAGGGTAAGTAATATGAAATCCACAAAAAATTCTTAGACTACTGAAGATGTCTTGCTAGTTTATCTTACGAAACTTATAACTAATGGAGAAGAAAGAAAAGTGACCAATAAACAATTGAAAATCACATGTCTCCATACAACAAGGATGAACAGTAACAGTAAATATAGGCAATAATAGGAAAATACATTTTAAGTTGTTTTTAATAATAAACCAATTTGACGGTTTCATTTTATTTATTTATTTTTTTGGTTTCTTTTTATATAGCCTACCAAAATGAATGGCTGTGAAGAATATTGTGAAGAAAAACTACAAACTAAAAGGTAAGAAAATAAAATTTTATAATATTTGTTGTAACAGTTCTATTTTTTCAGAAGTGCTCTGAACAAATGTTCTATTTAGGACTTGAATTTTATATTATATATATTATATATATATTATATATATAATATATATAATATATAATTAATTTTATATTAAAATTAATATAAAAAGAGAGATGTCTCAGGAATTGGAGCATGTATTTTGTATGTAGGAGTCCCTCAAGTTGTAGACCAACCTTTAGCATCACCTGATCACCAACACTTCCCAGATCAAATCTGAGTATAGAGCCAAGAATAGGCTTCACATATCTCTGGTTACAGGCCCAAAACCCAATGCTCAGGATTTAAAAAATTAGATTTGATTGATTGTTCTCATCCATAAAAAGACAGTTGCTGAGTAAGTCATGAAACTATGTTAAGCATAAAGTATGCCCCTTTTTGCCAGTTTGGAGAGGGAATGTAATTTTCAAGAAGTAACCAAAGTGGTTGGTTGTTGGTTGCCTGGTGAGGATGTATTTGCAGTTCTGAACCTATGTAACTTAGATCTACTAATAAATTTTTTAATTCTTTATTTAAGCACCATGATTACAAACATGATTGTAGTTGGGCTTCAGTCACAAACAGAACACCCCCCTTCACCAGTGCAACATTCCCACCACCAATGCCCCCCTCCCTCCTTCCCATCCTCTATCTGAATTTGAGACAGGCAGTTTACTACAGTTATTTTTCTTTTAAGTTTAGTAAGCTTTTGTTTCTTTCTTTCCTAGGATAAGTGTTCCAAAAAAATACAGTAGTTACAGTGTGAGAGTGGCAATCACCTTTGTTTGCATAGGCCCAGCAAAATGTAGGGAAAATAGAAAAAAAGCCTTGGCCTAATTACAAGGAGGCCTTACCCCTGAAGTTTTCTGGCATAAGACTGACTCTGGACTCCAGGTATACCAGGCTGCCCAACCCCTGAGTCATTCATTCTACATGGTCCTGGTGAAACTTTTTCGAATATTAGCTATTGTTGGTGTCAGGTTCCTGTAGTTAAAGATTCTGGTTTCTGCGCATTTCCTTCATCGAGTCAGGTTGATGTGGAGCGTTCTCTAGTTTCACTTCACCTTTAGATGAGGAGACACCTGCCCTGAAAGCAGGTTATTGCTGTTGATAAGACGTCCTGGTGTTAAGATAGCAAGCACCCTTTGGAGTAAGTCAATGCCACAGCAGTGAGATCTACCAATAAATTTTAAGAACTATGTATTTGAGGTTGTTGTTTTTTTTTTTAAGTCTGATAATTTATTTAAATTTGGGATCAGAATGTTTTACCTTTGGGGGATTAACTGAAAAAAACGTTAGAATATTGTTGTTGTCACAGATTAATTCAGAAGTCAGAAGAAAAGAAAATTAATGGAGATGAAATATCTTGGAGCAATGAACTGTCAATAACTACAGCAAACCACCAAGATTCTGATAAAGGCAAGGATTCTATTAGCATTTTTAATCAAAAATGGTGAATAATAAAGATAAATGAAATTTAAAACATTCAGAATATATTAGTGTTTTCATCATACATGTATGTTACTTGATAAGTATATATAAAACATAAAATATATAATATAAAAAAGCAATATTTATGTAACCAAGTGTTACACATTTATAATATTCTAAATTATAGTTTAAATTCTTAGCAGCTTGGGATACAAATGCAAAATAATCATTAATAAATCAAATGAAAAAAAGGCATTATTTTGTCATTCTGAAATAAGTCAGTGAATATTACCTTTGAATTCCAACCTTAATTCCAACCTTTTTGCATTTTTATCATGGGAGTCACCAGTGACTTACAGGGCCAGAGGTGTCAAGGGACCAAATCCAAGGTTTTCCATATGCAAAGCATCGGCTCTACTACTTATTTTTTTTTTTTTTTGGTTTTTGGGCCACACCCGGAAGATGCTCAGGGGTTACTCCTGGCTGTCTGCTCAGAAATAGCACCTGGCAGGCATGGGGGACCATATGGGACACCGGGATTCGAACCAACCACCTTTGGTCCTGGATCGGCTGCTTGCAAGGCAAACACCGCTATGCTATCTCTCCGGGCCCCGGCTCTACTACTTGAGTCATAATCGCGGCACCATGAGTCAGTTGGTATTCTTTTTATTATCTGATTTTATAACCAGACCACAGAAGAAATGTTATCTCTAATACTTAATTTGTTTTTTACCTAAAGAAATATTATTTTCATACAATGTAAGGCATGGGTTAGAAAATTGAAGTCTGTTATTAAAATGAATTAAAGAAGTTGGTTTTTAGCACATTTTTACTTATGCAGTGTCATGCCTTTTCCTGGAGCCCCACTGGGCCTTTGAGCTCCTGCTGCATTCACACTATTTTCATGCAAGTTTGCATTTATTTCAGATAGTATATTTTGTGTAGCAACTGGTCCTTGTCCTGTGTGCTTAGAGGTACATATTATTTTAAGTAGTACTGCATTGAGTATATTTTATCAAGAGAATTGTGTCATTTGAGTTGAGAGGCAAAAAGAAAAGTCCAAACTCCCTTAAAAAAAAACAAAAACAAATAAATGGGGAAAAAAAAGAAATGAAAGCATAGTTCACTCTTTGTTTTCGTAGTTATCCACCAATCTTATTCTAAAGATACACTTTATTAGAAATAAATGTTAAAAATAAACTAAATTAGGGCCGGGCGGTGGCGCTGGAGGTAAGGTGCCTGCCTTGCCTGCGCTAGCCTAGGACGGACCGCGGTTCGATCCCCCGGTCCCATATGGTCCCCCAAGAAGCCAGGAGCAACTTCTGAGCACATAGCCAGGAGTAATCCCTGAGCGTCACAGGGTGTGGCCCAAAAACCAAAAAAAATAAAAAATAAAAAAAATAAACTAAATTAATACATCGATTAACTCAGTTCCAAGGTCAATGTCTTATAGTTAATTGTGTCTTCTCGTTAGATTCTCCCTTTCTGACCGTGGAGGAACTTGCTGCACTACCTATAGTCAAAATATTCCCTTCTGGTAAATATACTGGAACCCAATTGAAATTAGCCATTCGAACGCTGCGGGGTTTACTAGATCAAGGAATCCCTTCTAAAGAGCTGGAGGTAAGTGGTTCTTCAAGGCTAGGAGGAGTTTTGAAAATGTCTTCCTATTCCAATACTTCCTATAGTTAATTTCCTACTGTACAATCCTTTCATACCTAGCAGTGAATTAATTTTCCTAGTTAGGATTCTAATAGTAGTGGTTTAAACGGACCTAAGGCACCATGATTTTACATTACTGTCAAGAGTAAGGTTTTAGTCCTACAGTGTAGCATGCCCACCATCAGAATGTCTGCATCCTTCTCTACTGTATCCTCTTAATCCAAAAGGGTTACCTTTTACCACTTCCAAGCTAGATACATTTCCCTAGGTTATCCTCCCTCCCCTTAACATTTTTTAAAAGTTTGGTGGCTAGAGAGAGTACCACACTAGATGATCCATGTTCGGTCACAAGCACCCAATTTGGTCCCCTGAACCTTTCAGAAGTGATTCCTGGGTGCAGAGCCAGGAGTAACTTCTGAGCCTCTGCCATATCTCCAGAAAAAGTCAATGAAGGAATAGGGTCAGAGCAATAATACAGTGAGAAGGGCATTTGCCTTGCCCGTGACTGGCCCAGCATACCATATGCCCCAGCCCGCTAGGTGTGTCCCAGAAATCAAAATAAATAAAAGCTAATGAGAGGCGTGGAGAGATAGTTAAAACATTTGCCATTCATATGGTCCCCCAAATATCAGCAAGAGCAATCCCTCAGCCTACTCCCTCAGCCAGGAGTAAGGCCTAAGTACCCCTGGGTATGACCCAAACTTCTAACTTAGAAAAAGAAGTTAGTGATAAATAACACTGAGAACTGAAGAAGCTAGAAAGCAGGGGAAGGACTGTCAGACATTAATGACAGGATCAAGCATTGGTGTAATAAATTATTAGAATAAATTACACCAATAAACTATTGGTGTAATAAATCTGTAGCTTCAATAGCATTTTAAACTATGATCACCCAATAAAAATGTGTAATCCAAGTATTATCACAACCATCATCTGTAATGATACTTTCTAAATGAGGTTCATCTTTAACATTTTCTGACAAGTACAGCTCTTAGGATATGTCCCCCACTTCAGAGTAGCTCTGGTTCTCAGCCCATGTTTCTGTGGTTTTGCTGACAGTATCCATGCTTATCACCAGGCAAGGCTACTCTGCTTAGGGCTTACATGACCTTCCCTCAACCATCAGATTACTTGCCCACTTCCTTAGTATTTTGTAATCACTGAAGGGAAAGGAGCTAATGTCTACTGAGAACCTCAGCACTGTGATAGACGCTTTACATTTAATCCTCAAAATAGCATATTAATTCCACCACGTAGATTTGGAGACAAGCACACAGTGTTTGAGATAAAAATTTTTCCTCTCCTTTTCTCTGTTTTGCAAAAATCATTTTTTCCAAGGTCTTAAGTTTAAATATCACCATTTCAAGTACCTTCTATTTACAATAGTACATCTTCATTTTCTCTATTACAGTTTGCTAATCACGTCAATGCATGTATTTTAATGTTTATTTTGTTTGAGATCTATTTCTCCCAACATTAACTTCAGGAAAGCCAAATCTTCTATTTGCTCACCATTACACTCTTAGCACTTTTTATCAGGCCTTAAATGTAATAGTCAATATACATGTGTTGAATGGGTCAGTGGAAAGATGTGTGGGTAAAATATGAGAAAGTGCTGACTTTAGAACATAAGGATATTTAGCCACAACACTATCACATGACATTTTAAGACCTCATTTATAATGTTCTCAAGAAACTCTCTCAGTTCATTACTTTAAAGGTGTATTCTTTTTTCTAAAATGTAATTATAGATATTATTATTTTGGGTGAAGCAAGAAAGTTTTTATCTAAATTCATTTAGAAATTTAGAAAGATATGAGGGAAAAGAAAGGAAGAAGTATATGTTCAGGAGAGAACACAGCTTCTTCAGAGTAGAGATAAGCAAGCAAAGAAACATTGAGATATGCAAGCGAGATATGTGTTCCCGGGAAAACATAGGCTTGAGGGGCCGGCGAGGTGGCGCTACAGGTAAGGTGTCTGCCTTGCAAGCACTAGCCAAGGAAGGACCACGGTTCAATCCCGCGGCATCCCATATGGTCCCCCCAAGCCAGGGGCAATTTCTGAGCGCTTAGCTAGGAGTAACCCCCGAGCATCAAATGGGTATGGATGGCCCGAAAAACCAAAAAAAAAAAAAAACAAAAAAAAAACCCGAGCATCAAATGGGTATGGCCCCCCCCCAAAAAAAAAAAAAACATAGGCTTGAAGAGCAATTATAGATATTTATTCTTAATTTAAATTTCAGTCAAACGTAGTGTTTCACAAAGTTTATTGGTTGTACATTACTATTGAATATATTTTATTAAAATAAAATAGTTGTATCTGAGTTTAACGATTATGAAAATGAATTTTGAGTTTATGGGTTTATCTATTTTGACAGGATATATCTGTAACTTAATAATCATTCTCCTCTGATTAATAGCGTTTTTACCATGTTTATTTAAAGCAGGGGTCCTCAAACTTTTTAAACAGGGGGCCAGTTCACTATCCTTCAGACTGTTGGAGGGCCAGATTATAGTAAAAACAAAAATTATGAACAAATTTCTATGCACACTGCATATATCTTATTTAGAAGTGAAGAAACAAAATGGGAATAAATACAATATGTGGCCCGTGGGCCGTAGTTTGAAGACCCCTGATTTAAAGCATTTTCAGTTACTACCGAATCACTCCTTCAACAAATTAAACTTTTTGTTTTGATTTTGTTTACAGAACCTTCAAGAATTAAAACCTTTGGATCAGTGTCTAATTGGACAAACTAAGGAAAATAGAAGGAAGAACAGATATAAAAATATACTGCCCTGTAAGTTCTAATTTGACTTCAAATTCAATGTATGCTTAATGTCATTTTAATCAAGTTAAAACTTTTATTGTTTAACTTAACTCTCATTAAGGCATGCCATATACACTTTCAGAGATTCACATCAGTGACAAATTTACAGAGATAATTATAATTCCTATTAAAATGTTATATTTTTAAAAATAGATTAGAGATATTTTAAACCTCAGTATGGCCAAAAAACAAAACAAAAGGAAAAAATACTTGATATCCAGAGACAATAGAGATAAGGGTCCAGTCCAGGGTAGGAAGCTTGCCACAAAGAGCAGTGAGTGAAGTCAGAGTAGAGAAGAGCCTATGAAATAATGCTCGGAACTGATCACTTTGCACAAAAACTTGGTGACGAATGAGATAAAGTGATAAAGGGATGCAAGGCATCCCTCTATTAACGATAGTGCAAGCCACAGTGTCAAAAAGGAGAGAGAGAGAGAGAGAGAGAGAGAGAGAGAGAGAGAGAGAGAGAGAGAGAGAGAGATTTGCAAAATTTCTTGCTCTAGAGACAGCAGGAGTGGGGAGTGGGGGAACAGTAGGGAAATGGGAGACATCAGTGAGGGAAGGATGCACTGGTGAAGAATGGTGTACATTGTATGACTGAAACCCAACAATGAACATGGTGCTTAAATAGAACAATAGAACACTTCCTCAGGTTTATGGGTCACACTTAATAGTTACGTATTCTAGTCCTGTTAAGTGAAAAGACTTATCTATGATACATATATATAAAACAGTACATACTTTAGCCAGAAGAATACTACCACCAGGCTGTATTATGCATTGAATTGTTTCAGCTACCAAAGGAAAAACCAATTATGTTCACCCAAATTTATTCACTTAATATGTAAGATTTTTAATTACATATAAATATATGTATTTAGTCAGATATGAATGTCTAGCAACTATTTGTAGTAATAATCAGCTATACAAAAATATTAGCTTATTGGATTGTTATGATCCAATAACTGTGACATGTCTTTACTAAAACACATCAATCCAAAAGTATTAGAGCCTATAGTGACAAATCTTGCACTAAATAACAGTAAGTTTTGGTTTATTCAAGTAGGATCAAAGGTAATAAATTGAAATTTATTTTTGAAAATTTGTAAGAAATTAGTTGTAAGCAACATCTGATAAATGGTTTGGCACAAAAAATGGATGAGTTATTTCAGCCGAAAGAAGAGTGACTAGACTAATATGTCAGAGTCAGAATGGAAGAAGTCAAATTCAAAACTGTTGAATGAATTTATTCTCACAAATTAGGGGAATAGTCAAGGAATAAGGACAATTGATGGAGGAATTTGAAACCCAGTACTAAAAGTCACTGTTTAATAATCACAAAAACTTCTGGTTGAATTAAAATATGTTTAAGAGAGAAATGATGTCTAGGGGCCGTGACCTTGTCCACCCACAGGCCCCCAGTTGCTAACTTATCTTAACTGTTTTGGTACATGCCCTTGAAGTTCCTGGCTGTTCTGGCCTAGTCTTTGTTTCTTAAAACTTGAGCCTGTCATGGCTGTGCTTTGGTTCACAGCAAAGCTAGGTTACCATTAATTCTAAATCTAAATCAAACTTTAGGTTCCAACACTATGAAATTTTAAATCATGGTGACTAAAAATTTTAATAAAATAGAATTTATAATCTAAATGGCTCCATTTTGTGGTGAAAATTCACAGATGATGCTACAAGAGTTCCTCTTGGAGATGAAGGTGGCTATATCAATGCCAGCTTCATCAAGATACCAGTAGGGAAAGAAGAGTTCGTTTATATTGCCTGCCAAGGACCTCTTCCTACAACTGTTGGAGATTTCTGGCAAATGATTTGGGAACAAAAATCCACAGTGATAGCCATGATGACCCAAGAAGTAGAAGGAGAAAAAGTAAAATGCCAGCGCTATTGGCCTGACATCTTAGGAAAAACCACCATGGTCAATGACAGACTTCGGTTGGCTCTTGTGCGAGTACAGCAATTAAAGGGCTTTGTAGTGAGAGCCATGACCCTGGAAGATATTCAGGTAAGACAAATCTTTCTGGTTTCCTTTTCCTCTGTGTAATTGATGCATTATAATTTACAATACTGTCAATAATAGTTTCATGTGGGCCCGGAGAGATAGCACAGCGGTGTTTGCCTTGCAAGCAGCCAATCCATGGACCTAAGGTGGTTGGTTCAAATCCCGGTGTCCCATATGGTCCCCCGTGCCTGCCAGGAGTTATTTCTGAGCAGACAACCAGGAGTGACCCCTGAGCACTGCCGGGTGTGGCCCAAAAACCAAAAAAAAAAAAAAAAAGAATAATAGTTTCATGCATTCATTGTTTCAATCCACCCTCAAAGTGTCTGCTTCCATCCATTAATGTCCCAGGGCCTCCTACCCTGCACCCCTTTCCCCAGGTAGACTCAGTTCTGTGGAAAAACTCTTCAGTCCTGTTGCCTTTGGATATCTGTTACTCCTTTACTTTATTTCTTTATATCCCATAAGAGATATATAAGAGAGACCATTCTGCCTCTGTCCCTCTTCTTCTGGCTGATGCTGACTTCACTTAAGATTATACCTTGCACTCCCTTCTATGTAATAACAAATTGCTTGATTTCATCTTTTCTTATAAATGATTAGTATTCCATTCTGGATTAGTTTACTCTGAAGGCATCTCTTTTAATTGGAACCCATCACAAATTTTTGTTTATTTTGTTTAATTTTTTTTCTAGTTTTTAATTTTTATTATTTATAAATATTATTTAATGTTTTATTTTTGATCCTCCTGCTCAGGGATCATATGTGGTTCTGGGATTTGAACCCTGGTCAGCCATATGCAAAGCCAGCTTCCTAACTGCTATACTATCTCTCTGGACCCCTAGGCCTGAAATCTTTCCATGACTGCAAAAATTTTATCTCTAAATAAAAAACAGCAACCATATGGTTCCTATTTAATGGAACTAGTGTAACTTATGCATTTTCAACATGTATACTGCTAAAGCAAGTTTGCAACCTATACATTTTTAGTATAAGCTTCCCCTCTCATGAATTCAGGTTTCTCCACTATATAAAATAGAAGATGATGAGATTGCAGGACTTTAAATATGATCGTCCATCATCCTCTTTAGAGATAGCATAAAGTGGCTATGAAGCTACAGGCAAAAACTTCTCTTTTGTTTTTAAGGTGAGATCTCTGATGAGATTTAATAGAAATGTTGTTAAAATGTTCTAATAGGGCTTGGGGATAACTCATTGGTAGAGCACATGCCTTGCAAGCATGAAGGTGAGAATTGGATTCCCAACACAACATGACAAGTGCACTGCCACAAATTATGTGGTCTTACATATAACCACCAAGCATGTTACAAGTATTTCAACCTTGTATAGCTGATGAGCACGGTAGCTAAACTGTACAAGCACACAACTAAGCCATTACACTAACAAGGGAATAAAAAGGGAACGTTAAAAATAACCAAAATAAAGAAAGATACTTCAGTAGAATGCATTCCCTCATAAAGAAGCTTAACATTAATTTGGGAATATTTGAATGGTCATAATATAATTGTCATTCAATAGTTCCTCCTGCAGCCTCCTAACCACTGACTGTTTTTTGATTGAATTAGATAAATGGACATGCCATAAGTAATGCTGCCATTTTCCTCCCCACCTCCTCACATTATCGCATGTGCATTTAGTGTGAAGAATATCTTTCTTACTGAAATATTAGCTTTCCTAAGAAACTAATCTTAATTTCATCTGAGCAAAGTGTATCACTCAGTTCTATTTGTTGTATAAGTTGAGCATGAGAATTTTCTTCATAAGTATATTTGGTTTTATTTTAGGGTCCCATCTGGCCATATACAGGGGCTAGTCCCGGCTCAAAGCTTGGACTCTGCAGTGCCAGGAATGGAACCTGGGTCTTCTGAATGCAAACTTTCTCAGTAAACTTCTGACCTTCATGATTATTTTTAAAGAAACTTCTAATATATACCCTTAGCAACTTTCAGTTATATACTATAATGATATTTAACTATAGTTTTTTATATTTACTGGTCATTCCCATCAGTTATTTATTTTATAGTTGGATATTTATGCTTCCTAACATCTTTCTCCCATTTCATCTACTCTCTTTTCCTCTGCCTCTGGTAATCAGTTTGTTCTCTGAGTTATTAAGCTTTGATTTTGGTTGGCTGACTGGTGGCTTTCTCCTTTTGGAGTTTTGTTCTTATCTAAAATTAGAACCATGAAAGTCAGAGAGACAGTGCAAAAGGCTAATGCACCTGCCTTGATTTCACAAGGCCCCAAGTTTGATTCCTGAAACCAGATTATTCCCCTGAGTACTTCTGGGTGTAATTCTGGACCTTCTGTGCATGAAAGTCATCAGGCAAGCAGAGCTGTGTCACCAGGATGTCTGGAGGTCCCTGAGCACTGTGAGGATAAAGATTATGAACCCCCATGAGATCTCATTCAGTATCAATCTTTTGACTGACTTATTTCACAAGCAGACCATGTGTCCTCAGTATCTATCCATGCTGTCACAAGGAAAATGTCCTTTCTATCACTTTTTTGTTTTTATTTCTTTGTATTTTCCTTTCCATTGTCATTATTGTGATATTAGTTAAGGGCCAGTGATCGCTTATATTTGTTGGTGGTGCTTCACGGAGTGATGATTCTAGTTTAATTATTTTTAAAGAATTTGTGAGACTGGAGAGATAGTGCAATGTTAAGGCTCTTACACTGAATACAGCTGACACTGGTTAGTTGCCAGCACTACCACAAGTAATTGCTGAGCAATGAGCAGGAGTATCCTCTTGAGCACCACAGATATATCCCAGATCCTCTTCTCCCCCCACAATAAAAGCACTCTGCAGACCAGGGAGATGGTTCAAGTGTAAGGCTGAGGATCAAACTCAAATATATGCCTCGTATGTAGGAAGCCCTGGGTTTGATTGTTGCCTAATATGTAGGAATTTGCCTGAGTTTGTTGGGTATTTTTTAGGTTTTGTTGTTTGTTTGTTTTGGTGTTTGGGGGCCAAGCCTGGTGGCACTCAGGGATTACTCCTGGCAGACTCGGGATCATATGGGATTTTATGAGGATTGACCTGGGGTCAGCTGCCTGCAAGGCAAATATCCTACCAGTTGAGCATTTGCTCTAACCCCAGGAAGCCCTGAATTTGATCTTTGGCACTAGCACTGCTGAGTGTAGATATAGTATCCTCCAAAAACCATTGGAGGTGACCCCGATAGAGAAGAATTCTTTAGCAAATAGAGGCACATTTGGTGAATGCCACATTCTCTTTATGGAGACAATTAGGATTTTTCTTTACAGCTTACTAACTTGAAGAATCAAATTCCCATCTGCTAATGAGAATCACACCACACCTAACAATGCACACATGTATTGTGGAGCTGAAGATCCCAAGTGGCAGTGCCACCAGAGTTACACATGGCATATGGGTCTGTGCCTGGGATCTAGCTCTTTTCTGTCTGCAAGCCATCTTGCTGTCATGGAGCTCTCCTTGACCTCCAAGAGTACCTCCCTGTAGAGTTGAATAATATTCCATTGAGTCAGTATCCACAGTTTCTCCAGCTGTAGGGCATGGATGAATAGGATCCATCCAGAGTTGATACCCAGAGCATTTTTTTGTGCCGTGGCTTCAGTGGGTATGAAAATGGGTATATATTTTCTAATGTTTATGTTTTGTCTGGTTAAATACCCAGAAGTAGAATTGCTGAATCATATAGCATATATACGCTTCATTTTGGCAAACCCTCCATACAGTTTTCCATAGTGGCTATATCGAAGTATACTCCTATTAGCAGTACTGGGGAAGGGAGTTGGCAATACCTTTTTTCTTTACAAACCTATCAACACATGTCATTTTTGTTGGTGGTTTTTGTGCCACACCTGGCTGTGTTTAGGATTTATTCCTGGCCCTGTGCTCAGGAATCATTCCTGGTAGGCTCTGGGGATCATATGGGATGCCAGAGACGGAAACCGATTTGACCACATACAAAACAAGCCCCTACCCACTCTACTATCACTCTGGCCCCAACACTGTCTTCTTAGTAAGAATCTTTCCAACAGGTGTGAGGTGATAATTCAATATATGGGGTTTTTTTTTACATATCTGATCTGTTTTTATCAGTTTACCCATTATTTAAAGAAAAAAGGTAGCACTTAGCCTACGAGGAATAAGTAAAATTTAGAAATGTGAAAATGGTTTTAAAAAAGGGGTATTCTATCATAAGTTTTAGTATGTGGATGACAAGATAGAAGAATATGTGAAAAAATGGCCCAATGAGATAGTACAGTGCCCAATGAGATAATACAGTTCTTGCCTTACACACAGCAGACCCAGGTTCAATTCCCAGTATCCATGTGGTCCCTCTGAGCACTGCCAGTGATTGCTAACTGCAAAGCCAGAAGTAACCCCTGAGCGTGACTCGTGGCCTAAAATACAATATAGACAAACAGACAGGCAGGCAGGCAGGCAGGCAGGCAGGCAGGCAGGCAGGCAGGCAGGCAGGCAGGCAGGCAGACAGACAGACAGACAGACAGACAGACAGACAGACAGACAGACAGACAGACAGACAGACAGACAGATAGATAGATAGATAGATAGATAGATAGATAGATAGATAGATGATATTTAAATGAAAGTAAGGGAATATAGACTTAAGAAATATCTCAGGATTATGGTGCTTGCCTTGCCCTCTTCAAATCCCCAACACTGCATATGGTCCCAGGTCACTGTCAAGAGTGATCCCAGAGCAGAGGCAGGAATAACTCCTTAATAAAAGTTAAGTACTTCAAAGTGTGTCCCCCTACAAAAAAGATGTGAGGCCACCATAAGATGTTTGATGAAGTCTTTTTATCTCTTCCACTTCTCATGGACAAGCCAAAATTTGAAGTGCCAAAATGATATTGTGAAGGAATGTGTGACCAATATAGTTTTCCTTTGTGTCCTTATATTTTGATCTAACTTTAGACAGCAGAGGTGCGGCATATTTCTCATCTGAATTTCACTGCATGGCCAGACCACGACACTCCCTCTCAGCCTGATGACTTGCTCACTTTCATCTCTTACATGAGGCATGTCCACAGAACAGGCCCCATCATTACACACTGCAGTGCTGGCATTGGCCGCTCTGGGACCCTCATCTGCATCGATGTGGTCCTAGGCCTGATCAGTCAAGATCTTGAAGTGAGTACAAAGATACTGAGCTTTCAGAAACAATAGTGGGTTCTTTAATAATGTCTGGTACTCTTAAAATTCCTTTTACCCATTTACACAAATGACACCATTTTCTCACTATCTAGAGTTGTATTTTAGTAAAACGTTGTTCAAAAAGAAATGTCTTCTAAGTTTATGTTTGTCTTATTTGTTTTTTTTTTTATTTTAACAATGTACTAAGAATTCCCTTGTGCTTGTCTCCCTTTAGAGTCTCTAGGCTATGTAAAATAAAAGTAGTACTATTATCACATTTTTAAGATACTAATATTGAATTACAAATTATATTTTATTAAGTTTAAAAAGATATTCTTTTTGTTACTATCTTATAAAGTAGAAATGCAAGTATTTTTAAACATTTTCATTTATAAATCATTTCTCTTTAAATTTAATCTGTTTGGATTGACATATCAGAGAAGAAAATGAATTTAAAAAATCCTACAGTAATATTAGGGTATTGTAGGTATGGTATTGTATTGTAGGCTAATATTGTAGCCTAATATAAGTTATTAGGCTGGAAATAAAGCTTAATGATAGGGTCCAGTCTACAATTTTGATCTCCCTTAAAAGTCTAAATCAAAATAAATATCCTTTAAATGCCAGGATAGCGCCTTGCAAGCGCTAGCCAAGGAAGGACCGCGGTTCGATCCCCCAGTGTCCCATATGGTCCCCCCAAACCAGGGACAATTTCGGAGTGCTTAGCCAGGAGTAACTCCTGAGCATCAAATGGGTTTGGCCCGAAAAACCAAAAATAAATAAATAAATGCCAGGATATCTTACTATAAGATGTTATTAATCATTATCTCCTTGTCTTAAAGGCATTCTGTCTTATTTTACACTCTGTACCATAATAATTTAAGACCAATTAAAAAATTCTTCCTCACTTCATACTGTTAAATATTAGTGGAAATTAAAACCTCTTAATTTTATTCTGTGGAATAAAATAAGGAAAATAGGTTTTTTGTTTTAAACAAGAAGTAACATTAGAAATCAAATTTCATAAATATGTACCCATAATATTATTGTCAACAATATGTAAACCACTACAATCAAAATAAAAATTATATTTAAAAAAAGAAATCAAATTTCAGAGGAAAGAGAGTTTCTTTGAGAAATTTTCAAAGAGATAAACTTCACCTAATCCTCAGAAAGATCATAAATGGAGGTCTCAAATATGGAAATGTCAGTTCACCAACCAACTTTGTTAAGTAGAGGTTTCCAAGACTAAAAGAATATGGAATAAAGAGGGGCCGGAGCAGTGGTGCAAGCAGTAGGGCACTTGCCTTGCACACACTAACCTAGGATGGACCGTGGTTCGATCTTCTGGTCTCCCATATGGCCCCCAAGCCAGGAGCAATTTCTGATCGCATAGCCAGGAGTAACCCCTGAGTGTCACCAAGTGTGGCCCAAAAACAAAAAAAAGGGGGGGGGGGTAAATGAAGAGAATTTTGAATCAGCGATTCCTATGTGAGACTCTGGGGTTCAATTCCAACGACTCTTCTTACCTCACTGAGACTCTGTTTTCTTTGGCAGTTTGACTTCTCAGATTTAGTTCGCTGCATGAGACTCCAGAGACATGGAATGGTTCAAACAGAGGTAAGGGTTGCTGGGCATCTCCTGGTGAGGGTCTTTGTGAAAATTCTGGGTTTCTTCAAAGTTCTGACTAAATCACTTCTCTTTTTCAAGTGGTGTGCTCACACTCACATGACCAAGGACCATTCTGTCTACTGTGTTAGAACTAGAGTCAGTCTGGGGAGAAGAGTACAGACTATACAAGTTAAGTTGCAGAAGTATCCTGACAGTATGGGCTAGGATGTTCTGGCAGGACTGACTGAGCAGGCTGCTGGGATGGGTGCTCCGAGAGTTTGAGATGACATGTGTAAGAGGAATAGAGTTCCAAGACATGAGCAGAACAGAGATCAACAGGTTCTAATGTGGGGTGGGAAAGACAGTACAGGTGCCTTGCATGTAACCAGCCCAAGTGTTTTGGCACTGATCGGGTCCCTCACATCCCACCGGAAGTGAGGCCTGAGCACAGAGCCAGGAGTTGGTTTCTTTTCAGCACTACCAACTTTGTAGAGAATAATTGTACCTTGCAAAAGTGCTGAAAAGAAACCAACTCCCAATTTTATCTTTATATTCTTTTGTTCTAAATACAATTGCTATGTAACTAAGTGGTTAGTAATTTCTAAATATTTCCTAAAGTCATGAAGAAATTTTTTAGCAGTTAATTTTCCTTTTCTGAGACCAAGTCATATATAACATTAAAACACAGCAACCTGAAATTATCCACATATCAGTGATGACTTTAGTTTGCATTCTGGAGTTCTTCACCTTTCTTTCCCCAGATTTCTCTCTTCGGTTTTCCAGTCTGGCTTCTGTTTCATCCTTTTGTTGTTTTCGTTTTTTTTAATAGTTAAATTTAGAATTTTATTTAAAAGCATAAAAGAAGAAAGGTGCCAGAGCTTTTTTTAATGGGTGAGGTCTCCTATGCAGTATTTTTGTTTTTTTATTTTTAAATTAAATAAATTTTATTTAATATATTAAATACATTTGAGAGAGAATGCAGGCTTCTCCAGAGAGACGAGAAAGCCCCATAAATCAAAGGAAGGAATCATTCCCCAAGTTTGAGAGCAGAGAATATACCTGGGTCTATCTGTCAAATTCTTCTTTTGGACAGTGCTTAGGATGAGCAATGCTAGAGATTGAACAAGGGTCATCTACATGCAAGGCAAGCACCTGAAGCCCTGTGCTATGTCTTTAGCCCCCACATTTTTCCTCAATTATTTTCTGACCCTGAATAGTTCTAAATTTGCGTTTTAGATTTAGAGTTATAACAAACTTGCTTCCTATTTTCAAAACTGTGTGAAGATCACTTCTAATGGTTCTGAAGTGGTTCGCAGATGTAGTATATTATGTGCCTAAAATCTCCCCTCTCATAATAAATATTTCTTTTGCAACAGGACCAGTATATATTCTGCTATCAAGTTATCCTTTATGTCCTAACACGTCTTCAGTCTGAAGAAGAGCAAAAGGAGCAACCCATGCCTCTGAAATGATGTAAAGCAAATGGCCTCTGGAGCCTGTCCCCTTCTCACCTCCAGCAAACGCCCCTGCTTTCTCTTTAGGAGAAAACATGGCAGCATTGCGTAGACCAGCACGATTCTCCTCTACCTCAGAGGGGCACTCTTCATAGCATAAAGAACGTTGGAAGGCTGAACCTTTACAGCTATTTTTAATCAATGATCATTTTTTAATTAACACTAAGTAATGTGTATAATAGGAATGATTAGGCCGCATTTGATTGTTGTGAACATTATTCTAAAGACACACCAAGTATTTTTTCAATGTACCAATCTCGTTTGTAGCAAAAATTCTTTTCCAGTATTTTAATAGAGCTATTTTATAGGATATACTTGAAACCAGTATTGAAGTTTTAAATGACGGTAATGCTGGCATAGACAAAAAAAAAGTAGCAGTTGTTTACTGGATCAAGTTCTAATGTTTACTATATAGAAGTTTCTGTAATATATTTATATACTTTTTCATGAAAACGGAGCTATCAGATATGTTTGTAACCACATCCTCTCTTTGTTAATGTATCATATCACTTTGTAAATAAAAACACACTTCGAACCGTGATCAAGCCTCAGTGTGAATAGACAGACATTGCCAGTGTGTTCTGAAAACACACTGGGATGGCGAGACAGGAAGTTCTGCGCCCCAGCTCAGCAAGACACCTATGCTACAGCGATTGACCTGGAAGTCACAATGTCTGGTGTGAGGCTCGGGTGTGGATGAAGGAGTTCAGGTTTTCAGCCTCCCTTTCTCATGCCTCTGCGAATAGTACCAGCTGATTGTCTCTAGCTGCCTCCTTTCTTAGAGCACTTCCAAGTCATAATGATGGGCAAAGCCACAGCAGCTCAGCTAACATGGGGGAGAGAGGATGGTGTCATAGATAACCAACCCTGGGTGCATCCTAATATTGTTCTGCCTGTTTATTTTCAATAATTTAATTCATAGGTTTTTAAAAATAAATTCTTTAATTGAAACCCCATGAGATAACACAGCTACGAAGTTGCTCATCATTTTCAGTCACAATGTATGATTCTTTCTCCTCTCCCCTCTTTTCTCTCCTCTCTCCTTTTTAGACTCTGGTTTGCAATATTATTACTTTATCTCCTTTCAGCACCTGGTTCTTTTCCAGAGTGATTCGTTTCAACACTTATTGTCATAGTAGTCCCAAAGCATTGTACAGATTTAATGCAATCCCTATAAGGATACCCATGACTTTTTTCCAAGAAATAGCTCAAACACTTTTGAAATTCAAATGGAACGATAAACCTCAATGAATAGCAAAAGCAATCCTTGGGAAACTTCAAACTGTACTATAAAGCAGTAATTAAAATAGCAAAGCACTGGATTAGACCTACAGATCAATGGAATAGGCTTGAATATCCTGAGACTGTCCTCCGGTATATGATCATGTAACCTTTGATAAAGAAGCAAGAAACATGAAGTGAAGCAAGAAAAGCCTCTTTGGCAAGTGGTGGGAAAACTGGCCTGCTTTTAATTCTCTGTATGAACATGATCTGCTGACTCCTGATTTCTGACAACTTTCCTTCCCTTAGCACAAATGATATTGCACAGGAACTTCTTGGTTTGTCCTTCTTAAATTTAACTTGGATTTCCGGTCATGACAAATATACGGATTTATTTCTGAGTGTCTTGTTTCTGAGGGTCTGGTGCTATTTGTGACAGAAACGTTCCAGAAAGTGCACAAAACTGGTAAGTTTGGCCCCTACTGGGTAGCATCTTTGGAACTGGCTCCAAAGCTAACGAGAATCAACAACTTCTGCATCATGCTTCACTCAGATTGCAGAACGATAGCTATGGGAATGGGAATTCTGTTACTTTCAAAGATGGTTGGTGGCACTGGGCTGGCTGAGATGGAATGATGGGGCCTAGTTTTTATGGACTATGCTGACAGCAAAGAACTAAATGCAATCAGATAACTTATACAAATTAGAGATTTCTTAGGAAAACATATTCAGGACTATGCAGTAGCAGTGGGCAGGATATTACTCAGGGTCAATTCTCAAATCCCAGGTGGTCCCTTGAGAGCCACCTGGAGTAATCCCTTATACAGAGCTAGGAGTGAGCCCTAAGCAGCGTTGGGTGAGGCAAAGGAAACAAAAACGTTTGTTCAGAAGTAAGTGATAAAGTTGAACCTAGAGTTCAAGAATGGCAGCAGTTGAGGCTGGAGAATTAGGGATGAAGTCACTTGCCTTGTACAGGTTACAGCTATTGCAATGGTTCCAATTCATTAGCCCATGTATGGCTCCCTGAGCACAGAGTCAGGAGTAAGCCCTGAACTCCATCAGGAATGACCCTAACACTGCTTGGCATGATTTCTGAGTGCAGAGCTAGGTGTTCTTGCATTAAATAGATAACTATGGGGCTGGATGGCGTTGGATGGAGGTGGATTTCTCTCTTTGCCATACCAGGCCACATGGCTCAGCAACCCCCATGAACTGGCAGGTCCCAGGCCCAGGTGAACGGCGGAATCAGACTCACAGGCAGGCATCAGGAAGCAACAACTTTATTCATGCCCCATCCACCACATGTGTGTGGCCTACTCATAACCTTTCAAGCACAGCAATACTTTGCTAGCCCTGCGTCTTATCTCCTGTTAGCCATCTTCCCTTTGGGCTCCATGCTGGCCAAAAACCAGAACGCAGAGACCCAAAAGCCAGAGCGCCCAGCAGCGCAGAAAAGGGCGAATCCCCTTGGTCCAAGGCTTATCTAACTTTTCCAAGACCCCTCCCAGGAATGGGTGGGGTCTTGCAGGTAAGGTAACACCTAATATTCAGTTCCCAAGACCCCTCCCAGAAATGGGTGGGTCTCAGATAGGTACACCAACATTTCCCCCTTTTCTGAAATGTAACTACACCCTGGATTTAGGTGTAGCTACCTGAGACCCACCCATTTCTGGGAGGGGTCTTGGGAACCAGATATTATGTGTGACCTTACCTGCAAGACCCCGCCCATTCCTGGGAGGGGTCTTGGGAAAGGTAGATAAGCCTTTGAGCCAGGGGATTAGGGCTCTCTGCCCTGCTGGGCTCTCTGGCTTTTGGGTCTTTGGCCTTTTGGTCTTTAACCAGCATGGAGGTCAAAGGAAGATGGCTGAAAGGAATTAAGATGCAGGGTAGCTAAGAATGGCTGAGTGCTTAAAAGGTTATGAATAAAGCTGATGCTTCCTGATGCCTGCCTGTGAGTGAATTCAATACCCGTCACTTTCCTGAACCCCAGACCCTCCGACTGATGGGGGATGAAGCCACGTGGCTGGAGCCTAAGAACAAAGGCATCCATCCTTCACCATCCATCGCCATCCAGCTCCATTCTTTAATTATTTAATACAACAGGTGTGACCTCTGAGTACCATCAGATGTACTCCTCAATAAGAAAAACTGACAACAGGGGCCAGAATGGTGGCTAAGGGGTAGGGCGTTTGCCTTGCATACGGCTGACCTAGGAAGGACTGCAGTTTGATCCCCCTGCATTTCATATGGTCCTCCAAACCAGGAGCAATTTCTGAGTGCGTAGCCAGGTGTAACCCCTGAGCGTCACCGGGTGTAGCCCAAAAATACACAAAAAAATCTGACAACAAATAATATCTCATCCTTTGTTTTCTAGGCTGGAAATGACTGTCTGCTCCAGCTGTGGATCCCCTGGATAGAGTGGGGTGCAGTAATGGGAACACCTGGTACAAGAAACTCTGTGAGTGCCTTGTGAAAAATTTTTCACATTCACAGACTACGACTTTGAACTTCCTAACAAGAGCTATGTCACACAGTAACCTCCAATTTCAAGAATGGTGTCCTTGGTTGTTAATAAAGAAAAAGGAAATGATGGATGTTGGGAAGGCACCAGAACCCAATACCTTTTTAGTTATTCCAGCTCCCACCATTCCTTAGTGACCAAAACTATGTCAAGCTTTGAAGATCTTTCTGACCTTAGAAGTGGCTGAATTTGTAACCTGATTCGTTAATAAGGAGTTGCAAGTTTCGAAATGTAATTTTACAGGGAGGGTGTGTGCCTTGCTACTGACTGACCTGGGTTTTATTCATGGTACTTCATAGGCCCCCCTGATCCCTGCCAGGTGTGATCCCTGAGCAAAGAGCCAGAAGATGAAAGGAAAAAAGGAAGGAAGGAACAAAGGAAGGAAATTAATTTTATCCATTCCTCACAGTGAATCTTCTCCAAAGACGACGTACACTAAGTAAGGTCTAATGACAATGGTAGATTCTTTGCAAGTGTTTATGTAGATGTTCAGAACCAGCTGGCCCCATCATGAGGACCCACACACACCCATACAGTGTACACAACAGCACACTCTGACAAAGCTATGTTATTCCACTTTCCTGTGCATCCCAGCTGTCCAGTTGCCTCTTTCATGCAGGCTCATTCTCCTAAACACTGTATCTCAGATTCTGCTTTTGAGCTTCATAGACATTCCAGCCTCAACATACTGTCCTTCATTTAGATAAGTTACATCAACATCTTTAGCCAAAGAGAAAGCCTGTCCAATGCTGCAGCTAGCTTTGGTCCGGTTACGTTAGAGAACTTAACTTTGAGTTACCTCAAGGAGGGTGGATGCACGGACTGCCAAATATGAAGCAATGAGAGACCACACAATGGCTATGTGGGAGAACAAGGTATTCTGATCTTTAATGTCAAGAATCAGTGCTGTTCTCTATTACAATGACAGATTTTGTAGAGATCTGGTTGTAATTTGAACTGAGCACGAGTTTAAGCCTTCACAACAGTTCTGCGGTTGACCAGTTTCCCTATGTCAAAGAACCATTTATAACTTTTTGGGAATTCTTTAATACAGGAAAGTTCATTTTAGACCTCAAAATGTTTGCACAACTCTGTGTTGTTTGTCAAAGTGACCTCTCCAGCACAAGACTATAAACCATAAGGCAGATCTTTATATAACACAGGCTTAATTTTTTAATAGAGAGATTGCTTCAGTCAAATAGATGGGAACCCCCATATAGATGAAAAGCAGTTGAGAATCAATAATCAATGGGCTTTTCTCATCTTACCTCCAAAGGGAGTCTTGATTATTTTTCAAATGCCATAATAAGCATTGTTATTTTATTAGTCCACAGTAGCTTTCGGAAATGCAGAACAATATTTGAAACCATGTGATCTCAAGACTATATACCTTCTTACATTCAAAACTTACAAGTCAAAGAGAAAAAAGGATGACAGAATTCCAATATAAATACATCATTGGAGAATTAAATGTTCAAGTTGCATCTCAAATCAATAAAGTTAAATTATTTAATATAATACTGGTACAATTCAATAAGGCTGAAAAATTGGATTCTAAGTATATCAGACATGAAAATTATATTAAAATGAAGTGAATATATACCTATTTACTTCATAGATCAATTAAAAACATAAGGAAAATATTTTGCTGACATCAAGCAGGAGACAGTCTGGGTTACAGCGATTGCAGCACTATTTGCTGCAGAGGAAGACAAGAAGTACAGCTGGTGTGGTATAAACCACCAATAGACTCCTTTAAAGAAACCAAATGCACTGTCAAAAGGAAATCTTACCACAATTTATATCAAAAAATAAATATTCTAACATTAAAGTTCAATTAAGGAACTAATAAACACTGTGTATGCAATATGTATGTACAAAACATATCTTCATAGGAAAAAAATTAGAGGTGAATTGGTTCAAACATAGGGCCACTCTATGTCACCATAACTATTTAAATGTATCCATCCAAAAGGACAAAAGTGCAACCAGAGAGCACACAGAGAACATAATGGTGATGAAAAGTACTTCATTTTTTTCAAGGCAATTTTTTTTAATAAGGTAATTTCACAGGTCAGAATCAATTCTTTGGGTTCGCATGGCTGGAAGCTACCCTTCTCAGATGCCTGTACCATCCTGCCAAAGAACAATTCGTCCAATGCCTTCATAGGCAACACCTGGCAGATCAGGTGTAGGAAGTCATCCAATAGAAATACTTGCACAGGATCGGGTTATTTGTAGCAGCACTGTAAGACTGAACAGTTGAACATTCTAATGGTTATGCCTAAGGAAGAGAAAAGAAATGACAGTCCTTCCAGAGCATAATGAAACATTTCTGTGAACTCTCTTTTCTAAAGAGTGAGGTAGGTCAAAAACTGATGCATGAGAATTCTTCATAATATGCCATTAAATGACTGTGAAACAGCTATGTGATCATCTCAAGTGGTTTGAAAACAAGATACCACATAAATATACATTAGAAGGATGTCTCTTCTTATCTGAAGGGAGTAGAAATACAAAGCATTCACCTTTTAACCTTTGTGTTCATTAAACGCCACCCAAGCCTGTATTATCACATCTGTAATTCAAAAGGGTTTTAGGCTCTGGGGACAACAATCATTCCAGAAAGGCCCCCACCCATGTCTTAAATCAGAGCTGCTAATTCCTTTGTGCCAAAGAATCAGAGTCAAAAAAGCCAAGACTCTGTCCTAGTCACAGATTAGGAAGGTGACCTTGCTCAACAGAGCCTTCAACCTGGAGATTAAACTGCCCCAGGTGACAACTTGACACCAGGCTGTCCCTCTTCTGTGTGGAAAGACAAGAATACAAATGGCAGTGACAAAACATGGCCTGTTCATGGCACCCAATGTCCCCCTTAAAATTCTATAAGATAAGCAAAGTGCATATTTAGCTACACAAAGTATAGAAATACACTTACACTAAAACTCAATATCACACAGACCCTGTCCACAAAATCCACACACTAGCACAGCACTGTTTCTACTGGTCCCAGTGACCTCTGATCTGTTCAGATTCAGGCTCCCTGTGCACAGCAGAGGAGTCCACAGCTACAGAGGCTCATGGAGCTCCATTATCTCTGTCAGCCTAGGAGTCCCAGAGGCGTCTTCATTCACCTCCAGCTCTTCACTGGTCCCCTTGAAAGGGACGGACTGCTCAACGCATCCTTCCACACATACTGTCTTCTGTTCCCTATGTTTGCTCTTCTGTTTCCTCTTGTACAGCTGATATGCTGGGGGTGAAGAGACAAAAAAAATTGAAAACATCTCTTTAGCAAGGACTTTCATGGTGACATTATACATCTGCTGATACATTAGATCTCCTCTTTTCTCTGGGTCCTACTTGTACAAAGATGCAGGAAAGGGAAAGGGGAAAGGGAGAAAAAAAAAGTACAGGATACAACAAAGTGGCTCTTTTTAGAAGGGGCCATTTGTGACTGAGACTCATTCCACATGTTTTATGGATGGCTTATTCATAATAGATGCTCAACCGTTCTCACCATGGATCTGTCAGTTGGTAAACTATCTTACCACAAGAAGGAACCAAAACTAGTTGGACCTAAACTTAGGAGTTTTATTCTACTAGGATATCTCTTGGCATAAAATTTGGGGGTTGATGTGTCGGTAGATCATGAATTACTACGTCAAAAATAACCTTTATAATCAATTCCATCAGTAATCGTTGCATGCTTCCTTACTTAAAATATGTTCCCTAATAGCATTTTAAACTTTCAATGGTCCCAAGAGTTTAGAAATTACACATCCCAGTAACTGAAATGTGTTGGCAAATATTCAGTCCAATTCTCAAACACATAAGCACTATGAAATCACTTGGAGTTTGGAAGGCAGCAAGGTTCCTCAAGAAGAGAACAAATGCCTTTTTTAGACTCAAAACTCCCATGGAGACTTAGTGTTTTTCTCTGATACCTCAGTTGGAGGCAAAAGGATCCTATCTACACACTTTGTTTTCCTCAGAAAAGTCAAGCTGAAAATGTATCACAGGGACAGCCCAGATAGAATCAGATTGGAATAGAGTCAGCCATTTAGGTCAACAATTCTCTTTTTCTTGTCTTTTCTTTTTAGGGGGTGTTAGGCCATGGCCAGCAATGCTCAGGGATCATTCCTGGTGCTTTGGTACTACTCTTGGCAGGCTCAAGGGACCACATAGGATGCTGGGGATCAAACCCGGGTCAGCCAAGTCCAAAGCAAATGCACTACCCACTGTGCTGTTTCTCCAACACAAGGTCAAGAATTTGCAGTCAACAATTTTCAATTGGGTAATGTGCTACCCACCTGCAATGATAAGAAATCCATCCAGAACCTGGAAGGACCCATAAGCCAATGGGAAGCAAAGCATCTGGACCAACTGCTCAGCAGAGAAGGATAACTGGAGCACAGTAACACACATTTGAATATTCTGAGCACCGGTTTCTAAGGAAATCGTTCTGCACCTACCAATAAAAAAAATTGTCCAAATTACATACAGAGACAATGCTTACATTTTCAGAATTTTTCTCCAATTTGTATCAGTAAATCTAAGCTATGTGTTTAGAGCACTAAAAAAAAGTTTACTTTTAGTAAATAAAAGTAAAAATAAAATGACATAAACATTAGGGAAAGAAGAAATATTACAGGAGATAAGGCTCCTACCTTACGTATACTGACCCAAGTTTGAATCCCTGGCACCAAATAGAGTCCCCCAAATACTTTCAGTTGTTACCCCTGAGTACAGAACCAGAGTAAGCTTTGAGTACCACCAGTGTGGGCCAAAAATAAAAACAAACAAACAAAAAGATTTATTCATTCAATAGTTATTTGTAAGTACCTATTCTGAAACTAAAATTACTCTTACCCCATTACCCAAAATTAAACACTTGGCATATAGTCTATTTCTTCTGGAGTGTGTGTGTGTGTGTGTGTGTGTGTGTGTGTGTGTGTGTGTGTGTGTGTTTCTGAAGACACACTTCAGGGTCTGCAAAACGATGACCCAAGAGATTAGATTGAATCCACAAAAAGGAATGGATCTGTGTCCACAGATAGACAGTAACAGAAAGCCAAGGCCTGCTGTAGAAATTTAGGCAAGTGGGCTAGAGAGATAATTCAGTGGGTTAGACACATGCAAGGCAAGCTGTGTTCAATCTCTGAAACCCCAGATGGTCCTCAGAGCACTGCCAGGAGTAATTTCTGAGTGAAGATCCAAAGATCCAGGTGCAACCCTAGTCTTGATCTTTCTCAAGCCATTGGTATGGGGAGTAACCAAGAATGCTGATTATACTTCTCTGTAGGGAGACTTTCTGTCAAAACCCAGTTATAATTCAACAGTGCACCAGTCTAGCTTCCTAATGATTAACATTGGAGATAGACTTACTGTCAAGTCAGTCCTAAGATCACCACGTGGGATGTGATGGATGAATTTGGTTCCCGTGATTTAACCATTCTGGAGGGGCTTGCAAACAATGGTCCTCAAACTTTTTAAACAGGGGGCCAGTTCACTGTACCTCACCATTGAAGGCTGAACTATAGTAAAAACAAAAACTATGAACAAATTTCTGTGCACACTGCTATATCTGCTATATCTTATTTTAAATGAAGAAACAAAACGGGAACAAATACAATATATGGCCCACAGGCCGTAGTTTGAGGACCAGTGGATGCCCCTACCAGAGATCATCTACCACCTGTTATACTCTCATGTGTTCCCTATTAAACAGGAACCTCAAAGTCCAAATGAAAATTTCTCCAGTAGCACCTGTGGAATTCCACTGCTTTATTTATGTCCCTTCTACTCTTTTCTGGTTTCAAAGGCAGTAAGTCTTTCTTGGAAACCTTAGGAAAGCTACCAAGCCTCTTCCCTTTTTTGTGCAACTGCTATTGTGATAATCAGAAATAATGTACACCCGAAGGCTCTATTTGCTGGGCCTTGTGCCCAACTCTGAGAATGCATCACACGGGAGCCCACACTTCTTGTGGTGTAGTGGATCCCAGTGCCAGCAAGATGGCACTTGGAGGACAAGTTCAGATCACAGATTTCACTTGAAGCCTCAGACACACTGTGAGGCTCACACCCCACCAACTGAGCTATCCCAACCCCCACAAGGAAACAAAGACTAAAATAATTTTGAATTATCTGTTCAAAATGAAAAACGACCAGGCCAGAAAGACGGCACAGGAGCAAGGCTCTTGACTTATACCTGACTGACTCAGGTTTGATTCCTAGCACACTCCTGAATATCACTGAATACCACTCCTGGTGCTCAGAAGTGACCCACATACCACTATTGGCCTCTGGTATTATTCTTCCAGAATTTATCCATTTTTTTAATATTTTCCTTAACAAAATGGAAATCAAAATTCACACCACTTTCTTTGCTTTTTAATACTATTAAAACCATGTTACTGTTAAACTCTAAGAACAGAAGGGCACTGGTCGAGGGTCTTAGAAACTTTGGTTGTGATGAGATGCAGCAAGGGCACATCAAAACTACAGCAGTATTAGGGTCATTTTATTATAATTACCTAAATCTATCATTAAAATGCATATAATAGGGCCCGGAGAGGTAGCACAGCAGTGTTTGCCTTGCAAGCAGCTGATCCAGGACCAAAGGTGGTTGGTTCGAATCCCAGTGTCCCATATGGTCCCCCGTGCCTGTCAGGAGCTATTTCTGAGCAGACAGCCAGGAGTAACCCCTGAGTACTGCCGGGTGTGGCCCAAAAACCAAAAAAAAAAAAAAATGCATATAATAAAAGTTTAAATGTAATCTGCTTTACAAAACCAGTGATGTCACCCATCACAGAGTAAGCACAAGTTAAACAAACATACCTCCCTATGGTTTGATATTTAAACTGTTTCTTCTTTTGTATATATTGCTAAAGAACATTGCAATTAGCATCTGTGTATATTCTCATACCCATGGCCACTCCGGCAGTGCAAGTTTCAGGACAAATTTCTAGAAGTCACATCACTGAGATAACAAGTATAAATATTTATGGGACTACAAATACGATTTAAATCATCTTACAGAATTAGCTACTATGTGGATGAATGTGGATTAACATGCTGAGTGAAGTTAGTCAGAGGGACAAACAGAATGATTTCTTTCAGATGTGGAATCTAATGAAACTTTATAGAGGAATGTCAAATACTCAAAGACAATACTCAGTGCATGAGAACTGGTCTTCTGTAGAAAGCCTTATACTGGGAGATAAGGTGAGGTGGGTGGGAATAAGTTAGGAAAGGGAACACCATGACAATGGCAGAGGGAGAAAATGTTCCTGCCACAGAGTCAGGGTAGGGGGTGGTAGGAAACTGGGGACCTTAGTGGAGAGAAATTGACACACTGGGGAAGAAATTGGTTACCAAACATTGTACTCCTTAAACTTCATAATTAATAATTTTGTAACTCTGTAATTCATGATGATCCAATAAAAATAAATAAGGTGTATGGCAGAGAGTTGACGCCAATTTATGTTCTCTTCATCAATGTGTGATAATGTATCCCATCATAGGCATATCAACATGGACTATACTTTTTAGTATTTTGTATATATGCAAATAAATATATTTATATATATTTATATATACTTATAAATATATATAAATATATATTTGTATATATAAGTTTTATGCCAAAGTTAATGATAACATTTAAGGTAAATTTCTATCCTTTTTCCAAGTTTACCTCCTTACCCCTTTTAACCATTATAATTAGCTTTGTAAGTAATTTGATTCAGGAGACAGAGGGCTGAGAGCTGGAGTGCATACTTTACCTGTGGAAACTGCTGATTTGTTTCCCAGCACCACATGTCCCTGAAGCATTACTGGGTATGATACCCCCCCAAAAAATTATTGATATTATAAATTTTAAAAAATGGGTGACATCAATAATAGGTAGTGGTTTTAATGTCTTAAATCTTACTCAGACCCTAGTTTAACCTCTTTACTTAATAAAACTATCTAAATTCTATTTAATTTTTAGTTATAAGAAGATTATAATAGGAGCCGGAAGGATAGCACAGTGGCAGGGTATTTGCCTTGCACTCGGCTGAGCCAGTACAAACCCAGGTTCGATTACCAGCATCCCATATGGTACCCCTTCCCCCGAGCCTGCCAGGAGCGATTTCTGAGTGCATAGCCAGGAATAATCCCTGAGCACTGCTGGTGTGGCCCCAAAACAAAACAAAACAAAAACCCAAGAAGATTATAATATGGGTATAATAGATTAAAAAAGTATCCAGATTTCAACAAGGGAAGTCAGGAATCCTACCTTTATATCACAGGTAACAACTTCCCATCAATCTGATCTTTTCTTTATTTCACAGAAAGAATTATTAGGAGCTTTTTGCCCTCTTTAGGCCAAGTTATCTGGTAATATGCACCCTCTAAGTCAATATTCTTCATGTCTTTTGGCCACTAAAGTGAGCCATTGGCAGTATTTTCACTGCCTCCCTCATTGATTTTGAGGTCTTTTGATTCAAAAATTCAGGAGGGGACACAGGGCTCAGGGCTTACTCATGGATGTGCATTCAGGAAACTCTCCTGGTGGTGCTGGGGAATTCTTTTTTTGTTGTTGTTGTTTTTGTTTTGTTTTGTTTTTGTTTTTGGGCCACACCCGGCGGTGCTCAGGGGTTACTCCTGGTTGTCTGCTCAGAAATAGCTCCTGGCAGGCACGGGGGACCATGTGGGACACCGGGATTCGAACCAACCACCTTTGGTCCTGGATCGACTGCTTGCAAGGCAAAAGCCGCTGTGCTATCTCTCCGGGCCCAAAGCTGTATCTTTTTGTTTTGTTTTGTTTTTGGGTCACGCCTGGCAGCACTCAGGAGTTTCTCCTGGCTCTATACTCAGAAATCGCTCCTGGCAGGCTAAGGGGACCATATGGGATGCTGGGATTTGAACCACCGACCTTCTGCATGCAAGGCAAACACTTTACCTCCATGCTATCTCTCCGGCCCCTGGTGCTGGGGAATTCTACGCAGTGCCGAGGATGGTAGTGGATCAGCCAAGTACCCTACACTCTGCACTCTCTCTAGCTCCTATTTCATGAATATATGAGTTATTTGACTGTACCTCTGCCAGGATTGATGAGTAAGAAGAGCCAGTAGAAAGCCTGAGATATGGCCGATCAAAGGAAAGATGAAACTGATGAGCAGAAGGGTGAAGTCTGAATTCCAAGATCCTTTCGCAAGCACCACACCGGCTACCGCGACCACCAACAGGAGGAGTCCACCAGCAATGGCCCCGATCTAAAGAATCAACACAAGAAGGGCAGGTCAACAAGATGTTCTTTCTTTTCCATGGCACAGTCCCTGACCTAAATGCCGACATCCAGCGGGATTAGCTTCCCTCTAGGAGCGGTCCCTGGAACAAACCCTGATCACTGCCAGATGTGGCCCTAAAAATCATAAACATAAAACAAAATAACAAGAAAAAAGTATTTTTCTACATTGGACTGGAGAGAAGTACAGGGATGGGACATTTACTTTGCACATGGCCAACCTGGTTTGATCCCAACTACTATCATCATCATCATCATCATCATCATCATCATCATCATCATCCCAATTCCAAGCCCCACCAGAAGTGATTCCTGGACACTCTCCCAAGAGTAGACCCTGAGCACTATCAATGGTAGCAAACAAAAAATTATAACCTGGTATACATCCATTTGTTTTCTAATTTCTCTATGTACACTAACTCTGATGAAACAATGAAGAGGTTCTGAAAACACAACCTCAAGATTTTGCTGTCATAGTTGGGTGTTTTGGGGGTTTTTTTGGATTAGATAAATAATCAGAATCCTTAGAAGATAAATTCCCATGCTCATTTTCTATCCTTATTTTATTTTAATAAAAGAGAATAATGGGTTGGGGCCAGCGAGGTGGCGCTAGAGGTAAGATGTCTGCCTTGTAAGCGCTAGCCAAGGAAGAACCAAGGTTCGATCCCCCCCCCCCCGGGGAATCCCATTGTCCCATATGGTCCCCCCAAGCCAGGGGCAATTTCTTAGCGCTTAGCCAGGAGTAACCCCTGAGCATCAAACGGGTGTGGCCCGAAAAACCAAAAAAAAAAGGGGGGGGGAACAATGGGAATGAGAGAAGCATGAGAACTCAATTAAAAAGAAAATGAGGGGGCCGGGCAGTGGCGCTAGAGGTAAGGTGCCTGTCTTGCCTGCGCTAGCCTTGGACGGACCGTGGTTCGATTCCCCCGGCTTCCCATATGGTCCCCCAAGCCAGGAGCGACTTCTGAGCGCATAGCCCGGAGTAACCCCTGAGCGTTAACGGGTGTGGCCCAAAAACCAAAAAAAAAAAAAGAAAATGAGAACCATGGTGCCTTGGGAGATATCCCAGCTGAAATGACAGTAATGGATGCAAAGGGACTTGAGTTCACAAGCACAGCTGAAAGAACCCAGCTGAAAATCGCCCACTCACAATGAAATGTGCTCACTCACAAGAGTGACATCATGGACCATCTCTCTAGCTGGAAATTCTGAATACCTTTCCATAGCTGGGCCCTTTCAGCTCAGGGCTGTAGCTCAACTAGGTGTGTGGAACTCGGGGTCCATCCTGATGCTGCCCCACAAGACCCTCCAAGACCTGAGCAGGAGCAGCTGCCTGCACCAGCAGGTACATCCACAAAGACACTTGTGTGCAAGGACTTGCATTGCTTCCCCATCAAACAAAACAATCTATGAAGAGTTGGTAGGTTCTGGCACATTGTTCCTCAGTGTTCCAGCCAGTTCCTCCTGTGTGGAAGAAGCTCTTGCTGATGTTCTCCTGGAAAATGTGTCCCATAAATCCAGGTTCAGTCCTTCATCCTGTGGATCATTGTATGGCCCCCTTTACCAGTTGTAGCTCTAAGGAGAGTGTGGAGCTTGCTTGTAGGCCTCTGGGGCATAGTCTTTACTCATCAAAGATCCACATTTTTCTTTTTCTTTTTTCCTTTTTGGGTCATACCAGCAGTGCTCAGAGGTTACTTCTAGCTCTGTGCAAGCTCAGAAATCGCTCCTGGCAAGCTCGGGGGACCATATGGGATGCCAGGGATCAAACTTGCATCCATCCCAGGTTGGCCACTTACAAGGCAAATGTCCTACTGCTGTGTTATTACTCTGGCCCACACTTTTCAACATAGTATTAGGGTTTGTCCTGCAAGGTGATGTCCTCCTATATGATCTACAATGTCTATAAGATCTATAGAATCTATAAGATCTATAGGTTCAACAGGTTTTATAAAAATTTTTTTAAGAAATTTTACAGAATTTATAAGCTCTATTGGCTTTAAATGTTCTATATAATCCACTGGTTCTATAGAATCTGAAAGATTTATAAGATCTAGATGTTCTTCAGAATCTAAAGAATCTATTGGATCTACAAATTCTAAAGGTTTTATAGTTCTAAGGGATCTATAGACTCTAAACATTCAATAGAGTCTATGGGATCTCTAGATTCTATAGGCTCTACAGATCCTATTCTTCAGAATCTACAGGGTTAAAAGAACAAGACTCAGAAGTTTAGTTTGGATCCAAACACAAGTTGTAGACAGTGTTATATCCTGCCTGTTCCCGGATGGTCTCTGCCTATGTGGGAGTCTCAGATGCATTCACTGCTTACCTTAAGAATGATTTTGGATTGCTTTGGCCACCTGTAATTCATGTAGACCCCAAGGGCCACAGGAACTATCAGGCATGCAAGAGTAATTCCTGAAAGAAAGAAAACTCCATCAGATAGTAACTTCCTGGTTCCTCCACAATTACTCTATCAACTAGAGAAACACACTAATTAGAGCTATGTTTCTATCTATTCCAGGAACCTGGTGGCAGTTCACTAAAGGTTCTGAGGACACAGTGGTGTCAGAGATCTCCTGGACCACCCAGCAGAGGTCAAGAGTGACCTTCTATTGTGTACCTAATGATGTTGGGGTGTGGGAGTGTTGAGGTATTGTACCAGTGTAGCCCTGTGCAAGGAATACACCCAACCCTATAACTCTCTTCAGTCCCAAACAGAAAATCTTTTCTACTGAGTATAATTTCTCTCAAAATTCCTCTGACAAGCAGAGAGGACTTTAAAGAGAAGTCATGACATAAAGTTGGAAAGCCAATATTCCCATTTGGTGCCCTTACGTATCTTTGATTGTGCTTGGAGGCACTGCTCCACAACCACAGCTTTTATGTATCCCTTGAGTCTGGTAGGTTTCAATTTCAGAGAAAATAACCCCAATTACAAGAAACTTCCCTTGGTACCTAAAGCAGAACAATTTCTCATATTCTTCCACCCTAGCCACAGAATTCCCAGATGAGGAGGAATAACACCTTTCACATCATTGGGTGTTAAGGAGGCTCTGGGGCAGGAGGAGAGCTGACTGTCTAGCTTCCTGCAGCCCCCTCAGACTTTTTGGGTCTCTCCCTCCAAATACCTCAACTCTGGCTCCAGACAAAGGACTAGGGAAATATATTCTGGGTTTTAAATAATTGAAAATACCTCTCAGAAAGTGTGTCAAATAGCACTTATCAGAAAAAAAATTGCACACATATCATGATTTCTAAATTAACTCTGGATTTTTCTAAGTATCAGTCCAATCATACAAATGGCATAGATTCCTGATGTGACCAAGAGATGGCACTTTCCAAGGTTGTAAACTCAGAGGACAGAGGTGTGTGAACTCTCTGAGTCCTTGACTCTCTAGGTAAGAGTCTCTAGAATCATAGTTTCTATCAATTCTCCAAGGACTTCATGAAATTAAGATAGATCATTTCACCTTGTTTTCTTCCAAGCCTGTGATTCCCCAAACATCCATAGAAAAGGGCAGAGTTTCAAGTGAAAAGGTGTTGAAAAGGCAAGTGTGAAAGAGCTACTGGGGAGAAGTGAGGGCTACATATACTAGAAACATTCCTGGGAATCATCTTTGTTGAATCCCAAAGAAGTAACTGCTCACCAGCCACATAGAAGGTGAGGTCGTGGTCACTGGATTTTAATTAGAAACACTGGACTTTTGTTCATATTGGCATCATAAAGTGTTGAATTGTGTTAGAGATCACTGTGTAGGAACATAACCCTATTGGAGGGAAGGATGGTAGGCCCCACCTGACAGTGCTCAGGACTTACTCCTAGCTCAATGCTCGGGAATCATTCCTGGAAGTGCTCATAAGTGGTACCAGAGAAAAAAACTGAGTTAACTACATGCAAGACAAGCATCTTAATCCCTGTACTGTCTCTCCATCTCTTCAGTTTAATTATTTAACCTTTCTAATCTCAAAAATCTAAGAAAAGAGTTTATAATTGAATCTATTCTATAGATCACAAAATATAATCAAAGCAGGACAGAAATTAGCCATGCAGGAAGTAAGAGCTACTATGGTCTTCATCATCATCACCATCACCATTACTATGCTTTGAACAACCCAATACAAACCTATGTTCTGATAGGGAATGGTAAGGCTCTTTTCCAGATTCCAGGGCCGGGTGTAGAGGTAAAGGCAGAGGGGCATCATTCCCAGGGCAATCACCGTGGAGCAGGTTGTCATACTGATGCTGAAAACAAATCAAAGCGGTGCTTGAGAAGAAAGATTTGAAAGGAAGCATGTACTTCTACAAAAACAACAATCTTAGCTCCACTGCCTAGAGTTCACATGGGCAAGTGACTATAATTTTTAGTAGTGTGGTGTTTTTCTAATAATGACCAGATCATACAGCAATTAGCATTATCTATTCCAAAAATGTTTTCATAACCTCAAAAAAGACGTCTCAACTATTTTCACATAAACACAGTCATACCATATATGTATTCAGTGTATGTGGTTTCCTCATGTCTGTTTTCAAATTCAATCCAGATTTTAGCATGCATCAACACTCTATTCCTTTGGGGAAATGCAAAGAATGGGGAATACATGCAATGGAGCTTGGTTACCCCAATTTATGTGCAGAACATGAGTTACACAGAGTGATGCTTGGGTATTGTCAGCTTTGTGCAGAGGAAGTATTGCTACAATAGTGCTAGGGTACCATGTGGTGCCAAAAGGAACCTGACCAATCCTGTACAAAAGTTCCACACTCAGGCACTGAGCTCTCTCCAGCCATGCTCCTTCTTGCTGCAACTGAATCCCATTCCGTCACACAGATAAACCACACTGCCTGTCAGGTAGGTTTTTTTGGTGTGTGTATACTTTGGGGCAATGGTGAATAATGCTGCTATGGAAACCTGAGCACAATTTATTGTTTTTGGTAGACACCCAGGAGTGGAGGTATTGCCCGTCTAGAAGCTTTATGTTTAACTTTGGTATTTATTAGTTTGGGTAGTGTATTTAGTGCTCAGGATTAAATCCAGTGTCTCAGACATGTAAGAAATGATCTATACCACTGAATTATATCCCTTTTGTGTTTAATTTGTGAAAAGAAATTCCACACTGTTCTTTGAAGCTGCATCACCAAGGTTCCAAGTTCTCCATAGCGCAATGATTCTCCACAAGTTTCTTAGTATAGACTTGCTAATGCCAAGAGAGGCCCTCTCAGGTCCAATGCAGATGACAAAAAACCTCTAGCAGCACCAGTCACCAACCTTCTTCCTCATGAGACACTTCACTAGCACAAACAAGCCTTTATTATTTTCTGAGGTGTTTATATTCTTGGCAATGTAACCCTAACATTTAACTTCAGTGATATGAAAAATGCTTCTCATTCTCATTCATTGCTAAACAGCAAGCAGAGAGGCTCTCTCTACAGTTTGGTAATATCTTCGCAATTACACGTTTGTAGAAGCGGGCGGGTGGGTGGGAAGGAAAAAAAATTACACATTTGTAATACATTCATTTTCTTACCCAGAAACCTCACTTCCAGAAACCATTTCAAAGAGTGACCATCAAAACCATGAAAAGGCATGAAGTTTTGTGTATGCACCTATATTCAATATGTCTCATCTAAAGTGTCTGGGCAATAGAGTGCAGGGCAACAAAGAAAGAAACTACAAAATTCCTTGAAGCTTCAGTTTGGAAGTCATAAGGTATCACTTTGGCCACATACTATTGGTCACAGCCAGTTATCACTCAGCTCTGACTGTGCTGGGGATAAGAGGGATAGGGGTGAGGAGAGATGCATGGGGGGGGGGGGGGGGGAATAGGAGAATGGCTTCTCTACCATTATGAATCAATCTTATCAGAACCCAAAGAGAAGTGCCCTTGAGGGAGGAAGAGAGAAAGGAAGGAAGGAAGGAAGGAAGGAAGGAAGGAAGGAAGGAAGGAAGGAAGGAAGGAAGGAAGGAAGGAAGGAAGGAAGGGAGGGAGGGAGGGAGGGAGGGAGGGAGGGAGGGAGGGAGGGAGGGAGGGAGCAGTCATACAGTGTATCTTAGTCTACAACTTCGTTACACTTCCCAATGAATACTAGACACCCTTTCAGAATTGTTTAAAAAGCTTAACTGTCTACTTCAAAGTATATGATATTCTAAATGTCATAACTTTTTCAAAAGCTTTTTTATTTTTATTGACAAGGGTTTTTTTTAGGAATAAAGTAGAAATTTAAAATTATTAAAGTTTTATAAAATTAGGCCTCAAATGAAGAATCCCTGATGTGGTATAATCCACCTGAGCACAGTATAGCGTGACCCTAAAAAAAGAGCCAGGATTAGTTTATGAGACCCTTCTCTCTCTTGCCTCTTCCCTATTAAATCCAATCTGAGAAAAAATCCTGTCAAGCCGGAGTCATTCCTGCTCAGCCTCAGGCAGAAGGCAAATTCTTTACAATTAGTGCTTGAACGGGGACTTGAAAACTTCAAAATAATGAGTGGTGGTAACCATTTTTTCTGGGTACTGAATAAAGAAACGGTTGTCGTCTTGTCAGCTCCCTCTTGCTGCACCTAATGTGGAGTGTTTGCTGCATCTCTATCGGAGTATTACCTTACCTAACATATCGAATTAGTTTCCCTCACGCTGCTCTAAGTTATTTACCGACATTTTTCAAGACAAACTGAATGTAGCCTATTTATTAAAAATTCTCCCATGCACATGCCCCACGAAGGGAAGAGTGTTTTTATAGCAGTGAAGAGTCTTTATTCAAAAGACTTTCTTAAGGCCGGTAATGAACCTGGCAGGATAAGTGAAAATGTGTTAAAGACGTATGAAAAATATGTGCAGGATATAAGAGTAAACAGCGCTCACTCAAAAGACTCTCCCAGGACAGGTACAGGACCTGGTGGGATGAGTAAAGTAAAGACGGATAAGCCAGTGCTGGCAATCCAAGACGTAGGTACCTTTAAATGGTTAAATGTTCGAAATAGCTATGGATTCCTTAGCAGAAATAACACTAAGCAGGATGTCTTTGTTCACTGGACAGTTATTAAGATAAACAACCCCAGGAAGTATTTGCGCAGCATTGGAGATGGGGAGATTGTGGAGTTTGATACCGTGAAAGGGCAGAAAGGTATAGAACTTAATGCAACTGGGCCGGGGGAATACCAGTACAAGATAGCCTCTAAGCTCCCAATTGAGGTAAGTCCTGCCAATTCAGCTTTGGGCCTTGCCCAATTGAGGCTCCCTCAGGCGAGACAGCATCTGGCAGTAAAGAGGAGAGAACTGAAGACTCAGAACATCATCACAGATGCTAGTGCCAACCATCCTGTTGCAGGAGGTACTTACTGTCTGAGAGGCTCAAAGTCCCTCAATGAGCTGCAACCTATATAGGGCACTGATCAACTATGTATGCACGGATGTCTGTATGTCTGTCCACACTGTAAGCAGAACCTTTTCTCTATACCTCTAACACCTTCCGCCTGAGAGCATTCCCTTCCTAGATCTTTTCAGATTCATACTTTGAGAGATAAGTCACCACTTGAGCAACCAAGTTGACCACATGCAGCTGCTTCTTCAGGTAGATCTTTGACAGATAATTCCAATCAGCAGCTGCATGAGATCATTATCTTCCTTAAATGCTTTTCACCTACAGATTATGCATCAGCCAATCACTATCTGATGTTTCCCCCATCCACTGGCCTTTTTAACAAATAAAAGGGGGAATTGTTTTCATACATTTGTGAAATTACTTTTTACTTTTCCTTTCACCTTTTCTGAGTTCATCAGCGCAAATGCCCTTAATTATGTCAACCCTGGCCCTGATTTATGTTAAATTCTGGCTAATTAAAGCAACAGGGAAAGCAGCAGAAAAGAGAAGTTTGGCTGGCACAGTAGGATTCAAGAAGGTGCTTGACAACACCTGGCCAAAATGCACTTTTTTCCAGTGAAAGTCTGATTTCTTGTGTGAAACTGTAAGCTGAGTCCCCTACAATATGCATCTACCAAACTATTTTCCTTCATTTTAAAACACTTAGGGCAAATGAACTTAGGTTTTCCTTTTTTTTTTTTTTTTTAATCGAACTTAGGTTTTCTTCGAAAACTTTTCTAAGTACTTCTTGCATTGATTTGGTTCCCAGCAAAGTTTATCTAGTTTCTTCCAAGATTCTTCCTATGAACAAAGACAAGAGAGCCACATTCTTTAGCTCTTTCTGTCAGCAAGTCCATAAAGGAATTTTTTTTTTCCTCTGGCCCTTGGAGCTGAGCTGCTAGAAAGCTGCACTACTTGCCCCTGCAAGGCAAGATTTGGGACTGTGGGTGGAAAAACCTGCCCTTGGCATCATCAACCTCATGTGAGATCTTAGGGACCACAGCCACCTTGTGCAGTTGTTCAAGCCCAGGCTGGCACAGGGTCATCAAGGCAGGCAACAGAGAAGTCTGGTGCTCCCCAAGGCAAGTGGAAAAGCACACAGAGATGCGTAGGATGCAACAGGGTTTATGGCTGTTCACATCTAGGAAAAATGCTGGCAAAATCTGACTGATGTGCCTAGAGTCTTCTGGCACTAAAAGGAATGGCGTCACTGTCCCTAGGCAATCACAGAGAATAACGAGATCAAGTAGGCAAGTGTGGACAGATCAAAAGGCAAATGCCCACCTGTCCTAACCAAGGCTCATGTACAGACACGGGCAATAGAGGCAGCCTGTGGAAACTCCAGAGTGCCTATGATGGCCATGTGAGTCAGGAAGATGTACTGGGCACAGACCAGCTGGGACTTTCAGCTAAGAAACTTGAGAAAGTGAATCCTGCCAGAATGTGGATGAACCAAGAGGATATTGGAATCATGAAAAGAGGACAGGAATGGGCCCGGAGAGATAGCACAGCGGCATTTGCCTTGCAAGCAGCCGATCCAGGACCAAAGGTGGTTGGTTCGAATCCTGGTGTCCCATATGGTCCCCCCGTGCCTGCCAGGAGCTATTTCTGAGCAGACAGCCAGGAGTAACCCCTGAGCATCACCGGGTGTGGCCCAAAAACCAAAAAAAAAAAAAAAAAAAAGAGGACAGGAAAACACAAATGCCATGTGGTTTCTCTTACTCAGATGTGGAAGATACACAAGCAAGGTAAATGAATAAGCAGAATGAAACAACTGCAAGCGTTCCGACAAAAGAACAAAGAGTGGTAGGCGGAAGGGAAGGGAGGATGGGTGGAAGTGATAGTAGAATGGGGAGGGTGCTTGCTCTGGATTCAGCCAACCTGAGTCCAATCCCTGTCACTTCTTGACACCACCAGAAATGATCTCTGAGCACAGAGCCAGTAGTAAGCCCTGAGCACTGTAAGGTGTGACCCAAATTCTTTGAAAAGAAGGTGGGGGAAAGCATTAAGTAATCCTGGGTCTATGAGTCATAGGTGAGGTGATGGGTGGAGGGTAGAGGATGGAAGAAATAGGGAGTGGTATATATCAGGCTGTTCTGGAAAGTTGAGCACCTGAAACTGTGGGAATATATAAACCAGTGTTAGGACAATCAAATCATTGACATGGGATGTCAGTAAATATTTCACTTTACAATGGAGATTACATTTTCTTTTGTTTGTTTAGTAATGGGACATGCCCACTAGGACTCTGGGGCCATTTCTGTCTGTGCTCAGAAGTAACTCTTGTCAGTGCTCAGGGAACCTTTTATATGTGGTTCTGTGGGTCAGCTGCAAGATTTTACCTCCGATATTATGGTTCTGATCCTTCAGTTTTAAATTATTTTTTACTTAATTTCGTATTGAAAGATTTACATCAGAACATAGATGCTTTACATGGTTATTTTTATAGCTTATCTATAAAATAATTCAATAGGATTCAATAATAGAGCCAAAGAAGTAACAGGAAAACAATGGTAAAATGAAGAAGAAACAACTATTTCTCTGAGTACCCATTTGTGTATTTTTGTTTGTCATGGGAGTAGTCAGAACTGGTTGTGCTGAAGGCTTAACTCTAGCTCTATTTTCAGGGATCACTGTTGGCAAAGTTTAGGGGCTATATTGATGCTGGGGATGGAACCTGGGTTAGCCATGTGCAAGACAAGTGCCTCACCCCCTCAACTGTCCAGCTCCAAGTTTGTGAGCTTAAAGCATTACAACTGAGAAATCTTTTTTTGTTTGTTTTTGGGTTTGGGGCCACACCGGGTGACAATCAGGAGTTACTCCTGGTTATGGACTCAGAAATCGCTCCTGGCTCAGGAAATCATATACGACACAGGGGATCGAGCCCAGGTCTGTCCTGTGTCCAGCTGTGTGCAAGGCAAATGCCCTACTGTTGCACTATCTCTCCAGCCCTTACAATTGGGAAATCTTAAAGCATATATATTTGATTATGATTTTAAATTAGATCTAATTCTTTACCTCACTTCCAGGTGGGTAAGGAGAGAATGTATAGGCTCTGGTCTCTGGGGAATAGAGCTTTGTGCATAGCACAGCAAATAGTAATCCATTCTATAAATGTCAGCCCTTCATTTCCCAAAGCCTGCAGGAATAATCTACTATTGAAAGACAATAGATGAATATTTAAAGTAAAATGGTGATTATATGTAATTTAATAAATTTTTCAGCAATCATATCAGTGAAAAAAATTGAATAGCTATAAATAATATAGTAGGGCATTTGGCTACGAAAAAAAATAAATCAAGTTCAATTGTGCTCTACATTTTAAAACTTATTTGCCCAAAAAAAAAAAAAGAATCCAAAGCTTGTTCTATTCTAAGTGGGTATTAGACCATAACACACAACACAGTGATTAGCAAATATGGATTCTATTTATAAATATTGTTTCAGTTTCAAATTACTAAAATTAGGGTCTTAGATACACAAAACTATGAAAGTATGTATATAAATTCTACTGAAAATATTTTAAGTATTTTTGGCAAATGAACATGAAAATATAAAATAAAATTAGGCCAAAAAATGTTCCTAGAAAGTTCAAATCAGATCTTTTATTCCCAAATACAAATATTACTCCCATTGTCAGTCCCTTAATAATATCTAGCTTGGGGTGAAGAAATAATACAAAAGGTAAGGCATTTGTCTTGCACACAGATGACCTGGGCTCAATCCCCAACATTCCATATGGTCCCCCAAGCACCATCTGGAGTGATACGAAGGGCAAAGCTAGAGGTAAGCCCTCAGAACCTGGTATGGCCAGAAAAACAAAACTAAAATAATAAAATCTAGTTATCATTGAGCATGCTGAGTATATGCCTCATGAAGATACTTTTATTATCTATACAATATTTCTACATATAGATATTATAACCATTTTTATAGACAAGAAAAGAAGGTACAGCTTTTTGTCTAAAGGCACAGTAGCCCACTATCACACTCAACACCCTCAGGGAGATATGGCCCAGCTCCACAACTTAATCTTATCAAACTGCCAAGCCACCAAATATGTTCCAGATCTATAGATTCTGGACTGCACAGTCATGTGATACCTCAAAATTCCATAGTCAGACCAATAGTATAACAGCAGATCTGCTGAAAAAATTAAACAAAAGACCACCAAGATCAGTGAACCTAAACAATAACACTGATAGATCAACTGCCACCAAATACAGCCTAGTAAATTTTTAGACAATGGCTTTAATAACACTATTGAGAGATATGAAATTATTTCATATGACCCTTCTTGATCAAATATCTGGTAATTCCACTTGCCTTTGTGTTGTGATGAATAATATGGAATAAGTTTTTTGTGCCTGCAAGTGGGCAGGATAGGGTATGGGTGAGAAACTGGAAACACTAGTGAAGGGAAGATCATACTGTTGGTGGACTGGTATTTAAATATCTAATGCCTAAAAAAACTATATTAATAACAACTTGGCAACTTGTGGTTTAATAATTAAAAAAAATTTTATCTATCTCCTCAGATGACTTTCAGGTCTCCAAACATGCCAAACCAACCTTAAAAAAAAGCCTTTTGTCAGGGTCTCTGCTAAAAAAAAATCAGGCTTCAGGGGATAGAGCAATAACACAGTGGGCATGGCACCTGCCTTGCATGTGGCCAATCCGGTTTGATTCCCAGCATCCTGTATGGTCCCCAAGTCCACCAGAAATGATTCCTGAGTGAAGAGCCAGTAGTAGCACCTGAGCACAACCAAGTTTTTAGGTTTTTGTTTCAGTGGCCCAAATCCCCCGCTAAAAAAAGGGAGCAAGTGTCCAGTGCCAGACTGGCTAATGAACTCCCATGGAATCCAATATAAGTAGTTGGAATCTTTTCTCTAAGGATTCAAATATATCTTTAGGTACTAGAGACACAGATCAATGTGCTGCATGCTTTGCACACAGAGTCCCAGGTTTAACCTGCAATACTGCAAATTTCCCTGAGCACAGTTGGGAGTGACCCCAAACGCCACATCAGAATGAATTTTTGTTTGCTTTGTTTAGGAGCCACATCCTTAGGGAAAATGGATCCCATATAGCAAAAGTTGCTGCACTGAAGTCATCCTGAGTTGCACCATATACTACCAGTACTTCAAAAAGTACTTTTGTGAAAGCTGGAGAGACAATGCAGCAAGCAGGGTACTTGCTTGAATGTGGCTGATCCAATTCCACAGAGTGATCCCTGAGCACCACCAGGTGTGGCACAAAAACAAGTATCTTATGTAATATCCACAAGCAGGCAGACACTTTGCTACAATCACCGACTCTGTTTCTTTCGTGTCCACCACCAACAGGCAGTCACAAATTCTGCAACACATGAACAAGCCTTTGAGAAGCTGACCAAACTGTTGGGTGAGGCCAAGAAAAAGCTCAGCTATTGCCACATCCACCCACAGCTAAGAAAATGAAGAGCATGCTTGGCCGATCTGACCAGAGAGGAGAGTCTTCTGATGTGAAATAGTTTCAAGAGAAACATTAAGAACTGGGGGTAGAGTGACAGTACAGTGGATAAGATCTTGCACGTTGCTGATCTAGGTTTGATCCCCAGCACTATCCCCATATGGTTTCCCCAGGTATTCCCAGGCATAATTCCTGAGTGCAGAGCCAGGAGTAAACCCTGAGAATTTCCAGGTGTGACACCAAAAACATAAAAAGAAATGAAAAAAAAAAAAAAACTATGGCAGGGGATAAGTGATAGTAGGTAGGATGCTCACCTTGTATGCAGTTACCAACGCAGGTTTTATTCCTGATACTACATATGGTCCCAGAACCCTTCCAGGAGCAATCCCTGAGCACAGGCCGGGAGTAATCCTCAACCACCACCAGATATGTGTCCCACCCCCCTATAAAAGAATCAAATCTCAGGCAAGAAAAAGAGAACTTTTAGGCTATAACCTGCTTTTCTTTTTTTGGTCTCACAAAATACACTTAAAACTTAAAAGGACTCAGCTCAGGTTCACATTTGGTTTCTACCCTAAATTTTTGAAGCTGAAGACTCCAATAAATCTCTTTGCCTGAGTTCAGTGAGAACTTCTGTTCATAATTGCTCAAAGGTGGGAGCAGAGCCAGAAAGATAATGTAGTTACTAATAATGTAGATAATGTCATATATAATGTAGTAGGTAAGTTACTTGCCTTGCGCACATATAACCTGAACTTAATCCCTAACCTAATAGATGTTACCCCTGAGTGACTCAGAGCCAACAGTGAGCTCAAGCACTATTAGGTATGGTCCAAAAACCAACAACAACAAAAGAATTAATAGCTAAAAAACAAAGAGGTGGGAACCTGTGAGAATTAACATGAAAGATTAATGGTACATATTTCTGTTTTTTTCTTTCTTGGTTAAAGTGGTCTCCCAAGTCATGTTCAACAGCCCATAAGTCGATTCTGGCAATCTTTGGCCAATCCAGTCAGTAGCCAAGTTCAATGGTAAGAAGCTACTCAGATCCAACAAGGCAGAGGACACTGGGGGGTGGGGGGGGAAGGGGGTTATGGCTATGCTTAGAGGTGCCTGGGTGACTGTGGTTCTGGTGTTCCAACTTGATGGCTTATGTCCTCAAGGCACGCGTCCCTAATCCCCAAGTTTTCTCCCCAACCATACAATGAACTACTTAGGAAGAAAGTGAATTCTGACACTCATCTAACATGGATATACTCTGGAAACATGCTCAATATAATAAGCCACAGACTGTGTCTGACAAGTACTTCATTGTTTCACATAGACAAGATGCATAGAGCAGCCAGATTCTTAGAGATGGAATAAATGGCTGAGAACTGCTAGAGCCTGGAGGAAAAGTTCTTATTTACTGGATACAGAGCTTCTGTTTCAGAATATGAAAAATGTTCTATAGCAAGGGAGAAAGATTGTGTAACAATGTGAAAGTTTTGAAGCCAGAGAGATAGAATAGTGGACAGGAAGCCTAATACTCACACCAAATATGGTCTTCCAATCCCTACCACTAGTGACTCCTGAGGCTAGAGCTGTAAACCCTGAGCACTGTCACATGTGGTCCAAATCTTTCCCCACAAATAAACAGAACTACATATATGAATATATTATATTATTAAGTTTGTTTATTGCCACTAAAATGTTCTGTAGTCAGAGCAATAGAACAGCAAATAAGACACTTGCCTTTTGTATGCCAACCCAGGTTCAATTTCCAAGCATTTCATGTGGTCCCTTGAGCATGACCAGGAGCATAATCTGAGCACAGAACCAAAAGTAAGCCCTGAGCACTGCTGGGTATAGCCCCTCCAAAAAATAATGTTCAGATGACATTTGTTTACATTTATTTGATCACCTCCGCCAAAGAACCACAGACGACTGATTTTATAGTTTTGATAATACTGAAGTCTTTTGGTTATTTAGGATTGATTTTTTTGGTGGGTTTTTTGTTTGTTTCTTCGTTTTGGTTTGGTTTGGTTTGGTTTCTGAGCCATACCTGGCAATGCTCAGGGGTTACTCCTGGCTCTGTGCTCAGAAATTGCTCTGAGCAGGCTCAGGGGACCATATGGGATTCTGGGAATCAAACCCAGGTTCGTCCTGGGTTGGGCACATGCAAGGCAAATGCCCTACCACTGTGCTATCTCTCCAGCCCCAATACTGAAGTACTGAGAAATGAATTTTCCAAAGGCACAGAGCAGTCTGAGCAGAGACTCAAACAAAGACCTTTGATGGTACTCTGTTGCTTTCCCCGTGTAATACTCACTCATTGTGCAGAGGAGAATGTGAGTACTTAATATGCTGACTCACTCCATTCTTGTTACAGACTGTCAGCAAAGCTTTCTCCCTTTTAAAATAAGGAAACTGAAGAAGAAACTTGTGTTGGTTGGCCCTCTCTGCCAGGAAAACCCAGTTAGTAAGTGATAGATATACTTGTGCTTTAGGTCTATGCCTGAAATGCTGCCAGACACCACCAATGTTAGTGGTCATGTCTTGTTAAAGGTAAGAACACTACCCAACTTCACTTACGACAAGCAACTGAAAAATTGCCCCACCTTTCTCCCTCACCTTATCCACACCCAAGAAGAAATAGCATCTGCTTCTCCGTTTCTTAAATCTGGGTCAATGTACTAATGAGATGATGGAAGTGATACTGGCCTGGCTTCAAATCTAGCCTGAGAGGCCTGGGGACTTTCTATTTCAGAACATTGCCACTGCCGTGTGGTCAGATCTAGGCCATCCTCTGGAATAGGAAAGACCACATGAAGGTAAGCCTAGTGGTCTGAGCAGAGAACATCCAAGACTGAGCCAGGTCTTGCATGAGAAAGTACCATCAAGATGCCTCTAACTCAGGCAGGGAGTAAGATTATTTTTTAGGCTCTTTATATAAAGGACAGTCCCTTCCCCAAAGGGGGATGAGAAAGAAGAGTCTGTGATTTCAGGGAAATTGGGTCTGTTTGAAGTCCAGGTTATGAGCAAAGTAGAGTTGGAAAACTGTAGAAAATGAGTAGAGGACAAAGAGGCACTGAAGAATAACTCTGACTGCAGTTCGGAGTACACACTGAAGAAGTGATTCTGGGCTTTGGGGTTGGTTTGGTGCCACACTTAATGGTGGTCAGGGCTGACGTCTGGCTCTGTGCTTAGGGATCACTATTCCTGGTGGGGCTTAATGTACTCTATGTAGGGCTGGAGACGGAATTGAGGTTGGCTGCCTACAAGACAAGCTCTGTGTTATCATTCTATAGAAAAGTACTTTAAACCCAGTTTACTCTCTACCCAATTTAGCAGCTGTCGAGAAGTTTTCCTCTGCATTTCTATATAGGAAGTATTATAACTTCCTATAACAACAAGGAAAGAGGTTCCACTGGTCTGTCTGATGTCAGGTTTCTCCCTGTCCTTTTTTTTTTTTTTTTTTTTTTTTTGGTTTTGGGCCACATCCTGCGTTGCTCAGGGGTTACTCCTGGCTGTCTGCTCAGAAATAGCTCCTGGCAGGCTCGGGGGACCATATGGGACACCGGGATTTGAACCAACCACCTTTGGTCCTGGATCGGCTGCTTGCAAGGCAAACGCCGCTGTGCTATCTCTCCGGGCCTTCCCTGTCCATTTTAATCCAAAGTCTCAGAGACAAAGCTTGCTTTTATTCCCTCACAGCTTTTCTCCACCATAAATCTGTCTGCTGCCTTCTTTGTAGCAGCTTCTCGCTGCTTCTCTTCTGGCTCTCTGCCTTTTGCAGTTCCTTTCTTGCCTCCCCCAGGCACTCTTTCATTCTTTATTCAAAATAGCCCATCCCATCCCACGTTAGGGCAGGTTTTCCTGGTGGGATTAACATTCTAAAAGAAGTTAGGGAAACAGGAAGTTGAGGGCAGGGTTACATTTCCACCTTTCTCTTTTAAACAAAACAAAAAGTTACCAAACTTTTGTTCTGTTTACAACTCTGGGAACTCCATATCAGAACTTAAAATATCAAAGTTTAAATTGTATACAATTCTCAAAACAATCAACCTGGGGCTGGAGCAATAGCACAGCCTTTGCCTTGCACACAGATGACCAGGACAGACCAGGGTTCAATCCTGGACATCCCATATTGTCTCCTCAGCCTGCTAGGAGCAATTTCTGAGTACAGAACCATGAGTAACCCCTAAGTGCTGCCGGGTATGGCCCAAAAAATAAAACAAACAGCTTTTCCACATTTTATACATATCACAAAATGTTTCCTAGACTTCTCTAAACATAAACATTAGAACTTTTCTGCAGATACACTTATAGTTTGAAAATGCTTAGCATTATTACACCAAGAACTGTTAATAAGTCTAGAACACCCAAATTATTATATAATATTATATATATATAAGAATTATTGTAAAATATACTGCAAGTGCATAAGAGAGGAAGTACAGGACCTGGCCTGATAAATGGCAGTGAGACAGAAAGTCAGAACTGTGGGGGACATTGGAGGCCACAACAGGGCTGCATAAGGAGTTAAGTGATGGAACTGAATAATGAAGGGGTCATTGAGGTAAGCGAATGTGAGAACAGGAGAGAATGGAAGCACATTAGCTGGGGAAACCATTAGTGTCATCATTACAGACTCAGAATCTGAAACAGGTTTAGATATGTTGATTCAGAAATACAGTGTTTGAGCTAAGCACATGCAAAACTGCAGATCAAGCACAAAGCTAATGCAGAGAATGGGCACAGGGCCAGGGCACAAGAAACAATTCTGGGGGCAGACTTTGCAGAAGCCTTTGCAAAAAAATGTGTTCCCATTCCCTTAGGTGTGAAACTAAGAGATACTAAATGTTCTTGGATTTTATCTAACATGAATAACAAAACTTTTATCAATAACTGACAACTGGGAGCTGGAGAGATAGCACAGTGGGAGGGCATTTGCCTTGCATGAAGCCAACCCGGGATGGACCCAGTTCAATACCTGGCATCCCATATGGTCCCCCAAACTTGCCAAGAGCAATTTCTGAGCAAAGAGCCAGGAGTAACCCTGAGCATTGCCATATGTGGCCCAAAAACCAATCAATCAAAAAAACAATAAAAAATAAATACATAAAACTTATTTGCTCAAATTATTTTCTAAAACTTAAACTTATTTTTGATTAAAGTTTTGCTTAAATTTATTTTTGATAGTCATCAAGTAGGGAGAAATGTAATGAATTCAAATATTGTTTGATGCAATAATACCAAATTTTCTTTTGTTTGTTTTTTTGTTTTGTTTTGTTTTGTTTTGTTTTGGGGCCACACCCGGCGGTGCTCAGGGGTTACTCCTGGCTATCTGCTCAGAAATAGCTCGTAACAGGCACAGGGGACCATATGGGACACCGAGATTATAACCAACCACCTTAGGTCCAGGGTCGGCTGCTTGCAAGGCAAATGCCGCTGTGCTATCTCTCCGGTCCCCCAAATTTTCTATTTAAAATTTTTACTTACAAGATTCTATTTCTTGTGAAGCAATGAAGTTTATAAAAGTCTAATATTGAGTTCCCTTTTTATAAGTATATATAATACAGAGACTTTTTAACTAATTTTGTTCATAAGACTCAAAAATAAAAAATTTAAGAGGAAAATCAATTCTATCTCTTGCTTACCTACTGCATACATAATTCCTCCTTCAAATGTAGTCTTTTGGAGAATAAGTCATGTTTATGCTTTTTGACAAATAAAAAGATGAAAAAGATGAGGCACACAAGCTCAATAAGATGTCTAACATTAAAAGCTACTAAGGGGCCCGGAGAGATAGCACAGCGGCGGCATTTGCCTTGCAAGCAGCTGATCCAGGACCAAAGGTGGTTGGTTCGAATCCCGGTGTCCCCTATGGTCCTCCGTGCCTGCCAGGAGCTATTTCTGAGCAGACAGCCAGGAGTAACCCCTGAGCAATGCCAGATGTGGCAAAAAAAAAAAAAAAAGCTACTTGGGAGTCTCCATGTCTGCATTTGACCACTCTGTTCTCAAAAAAAAAAAAAAAAAAAAAAGAAATGTAGACCAAGCTGTGAAAAATTCTGGGTACACTGGCCATTCCACTGAAATCTGGCAATCTCAGGAGAAGAGGGCTGGCCAAGACTCCACCCTTTGGAAGCCACACATGCTGCACCCTCACCCATAATTGTTGCTCCTCCAATAATCCAGCTTTACAACTCCAGCTCTCGGTAGAGATACCAGTCTGGAAAAATGCCAGATATGCTTGTATTTGGGCTGACACCACCAGGACTTTTTTGGAGTGAGTGTGCACTGCCATTATTAGTAGTACCGTCATCCTGTAGAAACACATCAATTTAGACACCAATATCAAAGTGAAGCCACCTAATGTTCGGGCACAAAGGAAGAACAGAACGATAAACTAGCATTACAAAACTTTCTGACAACGACTTAATGACCTCATGGGAAGATACAATAATGCTCACAAATGTTCTTGTTGCTGTCCTCTTTCATTTCTTCTTTTTCCTTTATTTCTTTAATAGTTGTTCTCCCTCTTACATCGAAACAAATATATTATGGTCAACGATGTCAACTATTTGATACATGGTCTTTAAATAAACCTGATCTTTAAATTTAAAAAAAAAAAAGCTACTTGGGGGGGGGGGGGGGTTTAGAAAAGCATAGGAAAGGGCCCAGAGAGATAACACAGCAGTGTTTGCCTTGCAAGCAGCCGATTCAGAACCAAAGGTGGTTGGTTCGAATCCCGGTGTCCCATATGGTCCCCCGTGCCTGCCAGGAGCTATTTTTGAGCAGCCAGGAGTAACCCCTGAGCAACGCTGGGTGTGGCCCAAAAACAAAAAGAAAAGAAAAGAAAAGAAAAGCATAGGAAAGCATGTAGAGCACATTCCTTGCATGCATCCAACCTAGATTCAATCCCCAGCATCCCATAAAACCCCCGGAGCACTGCCAGAGGTAGTTACTGAGTGCAGAATTAGAAGTAACCCCTGAGCATCACTGGGTGTGACTCAAAAAACAAAAAATAAAGTAAGGGGCTGGAGCAATAGCACAACAGTAGGGTGTTTGCCTTGCTTGCAGCCAACCTAGGACGGACCCAGGTTTGGTCCTCGGCATCCCATATGATCCTCAAAGCATGCCAGGAACAATATCTGAACCCAGAGCCAGGAGTAACCCCTGAGTACTGCTGGGTTTGGCCAAAAAAAAATCAAATTAATTAATTAATTAAAAGCAACTTAAAGATAACGCTAACAAAGGAAGGTAAATGAGCTTTATCTTTTATGGACTTCCTTGTCTTTTTGTGCTTTTATACTATTAGCTACTCAGAAATGAAGATAAGTTTCCTCTTAGCCAGAAGTATTTAAAAACACTATTTAGGGGCTGGAGAGATAGCATGAAGGTAAGGCATTTGCCTTTCATGCAGGAGGTCATCGGTTCGAATCCCGGTGCCCCATATGGCCCCCTGTGCCTGCCAGGAGCAATTTCTGAGCCTGGAGCCAGAAATAACCCCTGAGCACTGCCGGGTGTGACCCAAAAACCACAATAAATAAATAAATAAATAAATAAATAAATAAATAAATAAATAAATAAATAAATAAATAAATAAATAAAAACACTATTTAAAGAGTTATACTCATATTTAGGGTAATAAATTGGAGATTACTAAATTTCAGATTGATGTGAAACAAATGTGAATTTAAAGCTGAACGTTGCTATATTCATTTGCAGCATTTGACAGCTGTTTTAACCCCTTGAAGTCAAAATTTGCTCAGCTATCAAATCAGTATAATAAGAGGTCATTTGCAAGGTCACTATGAGTGCCAAGATGTGGGGAGAGGAAATAGACTACATAGAAGAGAGCTTTAAGAGTTAAATATGTGTGGGAGCCCTAAGTTTGCTCCTGGCACAACATGGCCCTGAGTACCACAGGATGTGGGCCACACAACAATAATTAAAAGCAGAAATAAAAGCTACTTTCCTTTTTCCCCCAAAAAACAATTCAGTTCTGGAGTTTATCACTGATCATATAATTTCTTTAAGGAATATTCACAAGGTCAGAGAAAGAGCTCAACAGACTGAGTGCATGCTTTGCACAAGGGAGGCCCAGATTTGAACCCAGCACTGCGTGATTCCCTGAACATTACCAGGAGCAACTCCCTAGAACAGACCTGGAGGAAAGTCCTGAGTACACCAGTGTGGCTCAGAAACAAAACAAACAAAAAGAAATACTTATCACTTCTAAGTCACTTTTAATGACATACCGCACTGACTTTTAATTAGTGAGAAATATTAGGGTTTTATTTTAATTAGAATGCAGTGTGACTTTTTCGAATCTGGTAAGTGGATCACTTAAAATCATTGCCATATTAAAGTTAATAATTGGTGTTCTTCGTGGTACGAGCCCATTCATATTCAAAGGTAAGATAAGTTGCATCTGCTGAGTATTGAGCATACAGAGGAGTTTGAACACCCAAAGCATCTCTGACTCCCATTGCTGTCAGCCCCCAGAAGATCACCTTTGATCCCTTCATTCGCTGGAGAGTAAGTTTCAATTAAATGACACACACAACTTGAGCAAGGGTTAATAAGAGGCTGAACCCCAACTGCAATCGTATTTATAATCAAAGTGTTTAAATAAAGATATTAATAATAAAAAAGATATTAATAATAAAAAAGAGAAATATCACAGTAGGTAGCACATTTGCCTTGCAAGCAGCCCACCCAGGACTGATCCAGGTTCAATCCCTGACATCCCAAGTCTGCCAGGAGCAATTTCTGAGCACAGAGTCAGGAGTAACCCCTGAGCACTGCCGGATATGGTCCACATCTCGCCCCACTCCAAAAAAAAAAAAAAAAAAAAAAAAAAAGATCCAGTCGTCCTCCCTATTCAGGAGTGGAAATAAAAAAATTTAGAAAGATCAGTTTTCAACTCTTCTTTACCAATTGTATCTCCTCTATTTTTTCCTCAGTATGTACCCACCCAATTAAAGTATATACTATTTAAAATGCTATTAATTCAAACACATTTAACCATAAATGATAAAACCTAATGTCTCATAGGGACATGGATCTGCACCATACTGGGAAATAAAGTGCTTGATTTATTTGTTTTGTTTTGTTTCGTTTTGGGGTCACATCTGGCAGTGCTCAGGGATTACTCCTGGCTCTGTGCTCAGAAATCACTCCTGGCAGGCTCAGGGGACCATATGCGATGCCCGGAATCAAACTGGGGTCCATCCTGTTTGGGTCGCGTGCAAGACAAATGCCCTACTGCTGTGCTATTGTTTCAGCCCCAAAGTGCTTCATTTAAAAAAAAAAAGGGGGGGGGGGAGAATAAGTGTCTAGTGATGCTTGCTTGGCAAGAAAGAACATCTCTTATAGTTATAAAAATTTTGTATTATTCCCCAAGGCCAATGAATAGGCCAGCTCTTGTAGCTGGATCAGATCACCTTCAAGCTCTTTTACCAATCTCCCAAGTATTCCTTTCACAAAGCCGGTGCTCAGGCAATGCTTGCTAAGTAAAGCTCTTAGGATTTGTTCTGGTGATGGCTGCATCAGCAGCAGCACCCACCAAACAATCTCCTAACCACCCTATAATGCTCAATCTACACCTTCAGAATGCAAACTAGCTGATGCTTTGTTGAAACTAACAGCACATGTGAGAATCCCTCAGACCTCGGGACAGTTGTACTGTGCTTCCCCATGTCTACTGCTTCAATGTAAGCCTGCACCCTAATACCCCAAGAAGAGTTGACAGGAAAGCAGAAGAGAATGGCAGCAAAGTCCACCTTGAATTCAACGAGGAAGATCCTTCCTAAGGCTGAGAAATCTGCAAAGTGTTTCTTTCCCTCAACCTGTCTCCCAAAGGTTGACAGTATTTAAAAAACAAAATGTCCTTTGTCCCCCCCCCTCCTTCACCCCAGCAAAGTTTTGTGGGGGATTGATCAAGTTTCCCTGTCACTTACCTGAGATCCATATCACCATCCACCCAGAAGGTGAAAATGTTGGAGATGGTTCCTCCGGGACAGCACCCCATGATGAGAACAGCTATGGCTTGGACTGGCTTCAGAGAGAAGCTCAGTGCCAGGAGATAGGCTGTGAGGGGCATGAGTCCAAACTGGCAGAGCAGCCCCACGGCAATCCCCCAGGGCCTCCTGATGTGTGCCCAGAGCTTGCGGGTTTCCACGGAGCAGCCCAAAGAGAACATCAGAAGAGCCATCATCACGGCTGACACCGAAGTGAAGACGAGTTCCAGGCTCTCAGACAACGCCGGCCCCATTGGCAGCTGCCCCTCGGAGCGGTTGGCAGGGCAGTCTGCGCTGCTGGAACAGTTCCCTCGCATGTCCTCATCTCCCCAAGGCAGCTTTACAAATGAACATTGCTGTGGCGGCAGGCAGGTTTGCCCTGCCATGTTTTTGTAAGAAGGCGACCAGTCAGGAGCTGAGAATCATTCCAAGAGCCCAGTGACACATGGTGATCTGATCAATATATTCACAAGTGACATTACCGAGGCCATGATCACAGACATAAAACCCATAATAAACGGTGGCCAAGAAGGCTTGCCACTTCTGCTCTTACTCACCTCAGGACTTGCAAGGGAAATGAGACAAACAAACTGATTGTCAAGCAGATGACTGGCCTCTGGCGTCAACATCGCATTGTGTTCCAGGAAAGCAGGTCGAATGCCAAGACAGAACTTTCGCAAAAAATCATTGGGGATTTTAAAGAGCCAGTCTGCAATGTTTTTCAAAAAGAAAAGCCAATTCCGGAAGGAAAATATTTGTTAAAAGGCAGCAAAGCCAAGGCCACACCCAGAGTAAAAGTGAAACCTTTCTGATGAAAATGTTCAAGCAAAGGCCGGTTAAAGAAATGTTGGGAGACACTCAGGCAATTTGGAAGGAGCTTAAAACTGAGCTTGATTTTCTTCTTTTTGTTTCTATTAAATTAGTTTTAAACTAATCATTAAATTCCGACCAAAAATCACATGGCATCCAACACATAATTGGGCCTCGTGGAGCTTGTTTCTGCTCCCTAAGAAATACACCAAAGCTATCATTTTCTTGGGAAGCCTTGTCTCCCTCAGAGAGACAAGACCATACCCTGGGAAGCTACTGGAACTGTAGTAAAATATCATGCTGGAGCTTAAAAATAAACTGGATTTATCCCACCGGCCCATATTCCAACCTGAACCCATGGTTGAAACCAGACAAGGAAAAGATGGTTCTACAAAAAGAAACCTCCAGAAAAAATCAGATGCCATACCTCATTCTTACAGAAAGCAAGAGGTTCTGTGTGGGGTGAAGACTGGGAACAAGGAATATTTCATAACACCTCTTCCCTTCTTGCAGAAGGCCCCAGTTATAGGCAATGTTTCCTTGGGCAATGCTTTTTTTTTTTCCAAGAAAAACACACTCTGGCTATGTTCTGCATATAAAGTGACAGATTGAATGCAGATAAAGAGCACTGTCCATTTGAGGAAAGTGTGAAGTGCCTCAGGAAGTGAATATGTCCTACCAGTACCTCTGAGGCCCATAGCAGAGGTCACTGAGGTCGGTGTGAGGGCCTGCTTCTTTCTATTCCAGTTCTGTGTCTGAGAACAAATAAATAGGATTGTCAGAGGACAACCCAGAGCCACCTGGAGTGTCGTTTAGCAAAGCTGAGTCAGGAAATAGGCCCTTAGAGTGGATTAGATTTCTGGAAAATGAACATTTCCAGCTTGACTGAAACAGGTGGTTGAGGTAAAGAGGACTGAGGAGAGACAGGTTCTCCCACCTTCCCAGCATCCAGTGATGACAGAAACATATGGAGTGCTCCCTTGCAAGTGGTTGTGTCTTCCAGAGCCGGGTGGGCTTTCATCTATCAGCTCTCTGGTTCCTTAGTCATCTTTACTCCTGGAAGAATCACTGATCATAATTTAAACATTAGGCTAATTTTGACAAACGAGATGCAAGAGGGTTTTATTCTATGATTCTTGAGGATCTGGGCTAGAAAGAAGCCTCGTGGTAGATGATGTGGCTCACTGGGAGGAACAATTAATCCAAGATGTACCCACCAAAATGATGACCAAACTGCAACGCAACCATAAACTTGTCAAGTTTTTCCAAGTATCTCTTCAATAGTTGAGCTTGAGACAGGCTCTCCTTTCAAAGAACAAGGCCCCAGAATTCTGAATCAATTGGTGAAGGAGACTTTAAATAGGGGACACTAAGGGGCTGGGAAGATGGTTCAAAGAATTGTGTTCAAAGAGCACAGGGTCTTGAACACAAGAGGCAGAGTTCCATGCCTGGCCCTATATGGTAACCATAAGCATCATCTTAAGCAACTAAATAAACAGGGGGTCCTTACTGGCATATAGGGATGCAGATGATCAATTTAGAAAAATTAAAAGGCAGGACAGCTGCCACCCCCAGCTGATGAGGTTGGTCCTCCTTAGTGTCTGCATATGTTCTTAGTGTTTGCATATGTTCCCCTTTTGCAGACAAGGAAGAGGACAAAAGTCATATCACAATTTTGAGGGTTTAAAGCAAGCACATTGTTGCACTGGAATTTCAAAGCCAGTGTAAATTCTCAATCTTGTTCCTTTCTTTGTCCCTTGTCCCTCAATCTTTTCTCTTTTCCCTTGAGTATGCTAAGCAATGAAAAGGCAGTTGTTATCATGGCTGTGCTGTGAAGACTTAAAAATCGCTTATGCGACACCACAATTTGGCATAAAGATGAAGAAACAAAACAACTACTCCCTTATTTCTAATTTTGTATTATATGTTCACAATCTGAGTTCTCTAGTGGTCAGGAAAAGCACTGATGGAAGACCACATTCCCTGCCTATGAGAGGCCCTAATTGTGTTCCTTGGTACTGTAAACTGCAAAAGAGAGAAAAAGGGAGAAAGAGCACCTGGAAATGCTCACTGTACATACAACTCTTTTTTTTTTTTTTTTAGGAATCTTATTTTTAAAAAGCACTATGATTTACAGTACTCACAGCTGAGTGTTAGACGCAAACCATTCCAGCTTCAGTCCCATCACCAGTAGCAACTTCCTTCCACCAGTTTCAAAAATCATTTTATTTAACATTGTGGTTTACAAGATTGTTTATAAACACTTGTGGGTTTATTTCACAGTTACAAAGTTGTCCATGACTCAGTTTCAGTCATAAAATGTACAACACCGGGGCCCGGAGAGATAGCACAGCGGCATTTGCCTTGCAAGCAGCTGATCCAGGACCAAAGGTGGTTGGTTCGAATCCCGGTGTCCCATATGGTCCCCCGTGCCTGCCAGGAGCTATTTCTGAGCAGACAGCCAGGAGTAACCCCTGAGCACCGCTGGGTGTGGCCCAAAAACCAAAAAAAAAAAAAAAATGTACAACACCCTTCACGGGACACATTTCCCCCCACCAGAGTCCCCAGTTTCCATCCTGCTCCCCTGCCCTCTCCCCTGCTTGCTTTTTCCCTTTCTCTCTCATTCTCTCTCTGTCTCTCTCTCAATCTCAATCTCTCTCTTCCTTTTTTTCCTTTTAAACACTTAGGTATTCAATATTGTTACTGAAGGGATATCATGCATATCACTTTATCTTCTTTCAGCACCCATATTTATCCAGAGTGATAATTTCCCACTGTCACTGTATAATACTATAAGTGGTCCCTTTTATGCCCTAATTATGCCCTATGCATTCCCTGGCTATTTGTGACAAGTGTCCTACCATGTACTATTCTTCCTGGACCTCATCTCTAGTGTCTTTGCATAATATTACCAGGCCATGTTTTTATATACCACAAATGAGTGCAATCATACTATGTCTATGTCTCCCCCTCTGACTCATTCCTCTCAACATAATGCTCTCCATATCCATCTATGTATAAGCAAATTGCTTGACTTTATTTTTCCCAACAGTTGCATAGTATTCCATGGGGTTTGTTTTTGTTTTGTTATTGTTCTCTTTGAGTTTTGGGCCACACCTGGTGATGCTCACAGGTTACTCCTGGCTCTGATCCCAGGAGTCACTCCTGGTGGATTCAAGGGACTGGTCAGCCACATGCAAGGCAAATGCCCTACCCTCTGTACTATCACTTGGACTCCTCTATGGTGTTTTTTTTTTATGTTTGTGGGTTGGCTCATTGACTAGAATAAATGTTCTTCTTGGGTCAAACTGACATGAAGTAAAAATGGCTCTTCTGAGTCAAAGAGGATCCAGCAGCCAATCTGTCTCCTGTTTTTTTTTCCCCAGTTTGTATCTTGATAGGTACCTTTAAAAAAATAGTTTAATTTAAAGACCACTAATTTACATTATTGATTGTTGATTATTATGTATATAACATTTTGATACCAAGCTCACCATCACTGTTAACTCTCATCACCAGTGTTCCCATACTTCATTATTGCCCCCGCCAGCTATACCCCATCAGCCACCTTGATAGGCGCATTGCAAAGTTTGGTGGTTGCAGCTTAGATATTAGGTTTTCAGTGTTGTTGAATGTGTGCTTTGGATTTATACTTACACCATTCACCCATATCACCAATATAATTCCCAGCCTCTATTCCCATTACTTCTTTTTTTTTTATTTTCTTCCTTTCCACTTACATGTTTCCCTTCTCTGTTCTTTTACTCCCTAAATTTTAGGATCAAGGATTACAGAAGCATCCCACCTTTACTACATTACCCCCATTCAGTTATTCTATATACAAAAGATAGGTAAGATCATCCTGTGCTTGTCTTTATTCTTCTGGCTTACTTTATTCAACATGGTACCTTCCAGTTACAACCAAATTCCAGAATATTTAATGATGTCATTAAATTCTATTGTGTATCTGTACCACATCTTCATAATCCATTCATCTGTTGCTGGATACCTATGTTATATGGATTAATTCCATATCTTCCATATCATACTAAGTGTAACAATGAATAATGATGTGCATGCTTTATTTTGAATTAATGTTTTTAAGTCTTGGCTGTTGATACTCAAAAGTGGAATTGCTGAGTCCTAAGGCAGCTGAATTCTAAGTTTACTAAGGACCTTCATACTATTTTCCACAAGGAAACTATACAACATTCCCACCAGCAGTGGTGGAGAGTTTGTTGTTTTGTTTTAGGTTTGTTTTCTTTTATCACATCCCCAACAGCCCAGATTATTCTATTTTTGATATGTGTGATTCTCACTGGTATAAATTAGATATCTCATTGTCATCTTGATTTAGATTTACCTAATGTGTCAACTGGTGATCTACTTGTTTTCCTCTGAGAATTGTCTATTTCCTCTCCTCATTTTTATAGAGTTTTTCATTGTTTTGGTTGATTTTTGTGAGTACTTTAAATATCCTGGATATCAAGCCTTTATCTGATGTGTTGAATGCAAATATTTTTTCCCATTCAGTTAGCTCTCTTTTAGTCTTAGACCATATTTAGTTTTTTGCCATGGAGAAACTCTTTAGTTTGATGTGATCCCATTTATTATTTTTTATTTTGTTGTTTTTGTCAGTGGTATGAAATTACTGAAAATGTCCTTAAGGTTCAAATATTGGTCATGTTCTGCCTACATTTTCCTCAATGTGCTTTGTAGGTCTTTGATCCATTTTAAAGACTTTTGTGTATGATGTAAAATATGAATAAAGCTTTATTTTTTTTAAAACATAGCTATTCAGTTTTCCCATTTGCTGAAAAGGCTCCCTTTATTTCATTTCATGTTCTCATCTCCTTTATCAAAAATTAACCATCCAGGACCAGAGAGATAGCACAGCAGTAGGGCGTTTGCCTTAGATGCAGGACGGTGGTTCAAATCCTGGCATCCCAGAGCCTGCCAGGAGCGATTTCTGAGTATGGAGCCAGAAGTGTGACCCAAAAACCAAAAAAAAAAAAATAACCATCCATATCTATGGGGTTTTGTGTGGGGGCATAAAATTCAGAATTCTCACTGATCAGAGAACCTATTTTTATCTCAGTACCATACAATTTTGATCACTGCAATCTTATAATACAGTTCCAAATTAGGTAGATACCCTCACATTTCTTATTTTTCAATATGGGTTCGGCTACTTGTGATATCTTCTGCTTCTATGCAAACTTTATTGTTGACTTTTTTAGGTCCTTGAAGAATCTCATTTGAATTTGGGTGGAAATTTCACTGAATCTATATAATAATTTAGATAAGATAGTAATTTTAACAATATTAATTCTTCCAATTCATGAATATGGAATGTATTTCCATTTCCTATAAGGTCCTCTCTTAAGTGATTTAAAATTATCATGGTCTAGATTTTCCTCATCTTTTGTTAAGTTGATCTCTAAAGACATAATTTTTGCTTTTTTTCATACCATTTTGAATGGAATAGACTCCTTGATTTTTTTTCTTTTCTGATTCATTATTGTATATAAAAATTGACTTTATAGGACTGTAACAATAGCACAGTGGGTAGGACCTTCCCTTGCACACGGCCAACCAAAGTTCGATCCTCAACATCCCATATGATCCCACAAGCCTGTCAGAAGTAATTACTGAAGGCAGAGCCAAAAGTAACCCCGAGTGCTTTAGGGTGTGGCCCCCCAAAATAAAAAAAGCAAAAGCATAAAAAAATTGATTTTATAGCTGGCTACTTTGCTATATGGTTTACTTTTCTAGGAGCTTTTTGATCATTCTTTATGGTCTTCTATGTACACTATCATTTCTAGGCACCTTTTAAGGGTTGGTTGTTAAAAGTTTGGATCTCATGATTTCCATGCATTGACTCGGTGGTTTAGACACTTAGTTCATCCTTCCTTTACAGCACCAATGCATATGAATTCTTTTGACTCCTGTCCCCGGTTATTTTACATCTGTGTTTCTCCTCATCCACTCTATTTCTTTCCTTCTCTTCAGTATATTCCTAGGGTCAAGGGTAATCTAGACATTCCCCCTTTAAACTACTACATTTCCTCATGCAGTTATTCTTAATACCACATTAATGATATCTTCCTGTATTTATCCTTATTTTTCGGGATTACTTCATCTAACATGATATCTTCCATTTCCATCCACGCTGTAGGGAATACACTTTCATTTTGAAATCCAGTTCTACAAATTTCAGCAAATATTTCTTCTATTTCTATTTTTTACAAACAGTATTCGATGATGGGTGGGAAGGATAGCACAGCGGTAGGGTGCTTGCCTTACAAGCAGCGGACCTAGGACCGATGTTGGTTCGAATTCCAGTATACCATATGGTTCCCTGTGCCTGCCAGAAGTGATTTCTGAGCAGAGAGCCAGGAGTAACACCTGAGTGCCGCTGGGTGTGACCCAAAAAAAAAAACAAAAACAAAAACCAGTATCTGATGAAAGATGTTTTCAGGAAAACTGACTTAAAACTGACTAAAAGTCAGGAGTGTGAACATTGAAAAGATAGCCAAAGGGAAAGGCAACTAAATATAGCTGTGGAAACTATTTCACAAGTTGAAAATAAGCACAAAAGTTAAGGACATAAGACTGTCTATAAATTCTAAAAGAGGTTAGTTAGAATTTACAAGTGGTAGATCCAAAAGTCACGCATGATAGGTCCAAAACAAAGTGAAGTTATTTATTGAATGCAGACTAATCACTTGCACTCCTTGGATATATAGGCTAGGTAGCCACTAGAAAGGAGTATCAGTCAGCATGCAAAGTATATAAATTGTGTGGTTTCTTAGTGCACAGAAAAATATATACCACATAAGTGTCTATACATGTTTACACATGATACATGCAATAGCATTATGTTTGAAGACATGCACACATCTTAATTAAAAATGACAAAAACAGGAAGTGAACACAAGCTGTAAAAATGGCACCAATTGAGGGACAGAGTGGTGGCGTAGCAGTAGGGTGTTTGCTTTGCACACAGTTGACCTAGGATGGACCTTGGCTCAATCCCCTGGTGTCCCATATGGTCCCCCAAGCCAGGAGCGATTTCTTTTTTTGGGGGGGGGGTTTGGTTTTTGGGTCACACCGGCAGCATTCAAGAATTACTCCTGGCTCTACGCTCAGAAATTGCTCCTGGCAGGCTTGGGGGACCATATGGGATGCCGGGATTTGAACCACCATCTTTCTGCATGCAAGGTAAATGCCCTACCTCAATGCTATCTGTCCGGCACCCCAGGAGCTATTTCTGAGCACATAACCAGGAGTAACCCCTGAGTGTCACCTGGTGTGGCCCAAAAACAACAACAAAAAAAACAAAATGGCACCAAGAGACTGATCAGAAACACAATACATTCCCATTGAAATAAAGCAAAAGTACAAGCAAATGGTCATTACAGTATTATCACTTGAATCAAATTAAGTTTTCTTAAAGCTACTTACTGAATCACTATGAATTGCAAAGTTGCTCATGATTGAGTTTGAGTTTCAGAGATACAATGTTTGAGCGTCAGTCCGTCCACCAGTGTCCCTAATTTCCCTCCAGCCTCCCAGCCTGTCACTATGGCAGGTACTTTTTTCTTTTTCTTTTTTCCAATTAGATACTGTAGACTCCTTTCAGAACCTCAAATTAAGCCTTTTTTCCAAAATTGAAGTCACATAAGGACATAAGCACATTCACATGTGACACAAGATTCTATCTGTATATTTTTATTTTTTTAATATTTTATTGAAACCATTGTGATCTATAGAAACTTTCATAGTTGAATTTCAGATATCCAATGAGCCAGGGCCCTTCCCACCATCAATGACAAATTCCCTCCACCGAAGGACCCGAGTGCATCCTATACCACCACACTTCGTCCCCTTGCCTGCTATTTAACAGGCCTCTTTAAGTTTAGATTGTTAAAGTTTAGGTCTCTTGCTTCTATTATCATTGACTTTGACTTGGATATGTAGTTCTGTTCTTATTTCTATACTTGCCAATGCATCCAAGACCACTTGGTTTCTGGACCCCAGCCTTCTTAGTTTTATTGAGAAATGCGGGAATATGTATGTGTGTGTGTGGGAGGGGGAGTGATCCATGTGCCAAGGTTCTATGAAAAAAAAGACAGGAGCCCCAATTTATTTTTTTTTCAGACACTATATAGGATTTATTTGCGCAAAGAGTGAAATGGATCCCGCCTCCCTGGCTTCCCTGTCTGCTTGCACAGACACGGAAGAAAAGAAGGTGTGGGGCAAGAGGGGAGCAGCTGGAAGGACATAAAGGAGGCTGCCCACAGGCAGGGCCAGAGCACAGGGTGAGAGGTGCAGCCGGAGGGGACACAGGTCAGCCAGACGCTGAAGGCCAAGATGCAGGATCCAGATTGCTTCTTAGGACAGGCCTGGGGCAGACAGATGGCAGAACACGCCTGAGGGTCCCACTCCCCACCCAGGGGGACTTTGCACTGGTGGGGACACACCTGGAGAGACGTGATGGGGCAGGAGGATGTGGCCAGAGAGAGGCAGGTCCCCCCCCCCCCACACACACACACACAGAGCCCACCTCCGGGACCACAGAAGGCCGCAGCAACAACTGGCCTTCGCAGGCAGTCGGAGCTCAGCTGCAGGGCACAGGGACAAAGAACCCTAGCCACCACCCACTTGGTCCTCCTGCCCTGCCCCAAGCAGGCTTTCGGGAAGCAATCACACCTCTGGAGACAGACAGCATGACTGGGTGGGTGACAGCCACGACCAGGGACTCAGGCAGAAATCTGGGTGCCGGGTATCTGTGAGTCTCTCACCGCTTGGATGTGGGCAGAAGCTTGGGCACTTGACCATGGAGCAACAGCAACACGCCTCACTTTTACTAACGCGGACAAGCAGCCCTGGGCGGTGATGAGGGACCCAGCAGGGGAGGTCAGGGACTGGGGCTTGGGGGAACCCATCTCCATGCACCCAACCCTTCCGCGAACCTCTGCAAGGAGGGAGGAGTAGATGGTCTTAGTGGGCACAGAGACCCCAGAATCCTCTCAGCCTCTTCCCCAAGTCCACTCAGGGCCGCAGGGCCGTCCTTCACCATACACAGTGCCTAAGTACATCCTAACTGAGTCCCCAAGCTCCTGTCCTCCGTGCCTTGCACCTGCCTGGTCTTCAGAGGTTTTCACCTCCTGTGCGCGCTAGGGAGACCCAGGCAGCCCCCACGGCCACTGCTGCCCACAAGGGGCTTCTTGTCTCTCTGAGGAACCTGAGGAGCGGCTGAGCCCTAAAATAAATGATGCTAGGTTTCAACAACTCTGGCCCTTCGCTGAGACAGCAGGTCAGTCCAGTTCATACACATGGCAGGAGAGACTCGAACTGGGACGCACTGGGCAGCGCTGGGACGGTCCTGTCTGCTCTCCCAGGACTGAGAATGCCAGAGCAGAGCAAGTACTTCATTGTTGTGAACCCAGAGCCGCCTGGGCGCTTTGCAAGAAAGCATCTGTTCACACTTTGCACCTGTTTAGTTACTGTCCGAGTAAGGCCTAAGCGGTCTCCAGGCGTCCATTGAGGAGTCTGAATCTGCAAATGTCTCTTCCGGTCCTGGCTTGTTGTTTCATGAAATTAGCCTTAACACCGGGACATCTGCTCACTTCTGATTCGTCAGCAGTTCCTTCGACTCGTTCTGAGGGACCCTGAATTATACAAATGTGTGTGGATTTGTGCATCTGAGTGGGTGTGTGTTCATATGTGTATACGTGTGTGCCCATGGTACATGTATTTGTGAAGTGTGTAGCGTGTTGCTACTTACTGAATCTCTCTCTCTTCTCTCTCTCTCCCTCCTCTCCTCTCCTCTCTTCTCTTCTCTCTTTCCCCCCTCTCTTCTCTCCTCTCCTCTCTTCTCTTCTCTTCTCTTCTTCTTCTTCTTCTTCTTCTTCTTCTTCTTCTTCTTCTTCTTCTTCTTCTTCTTCTTCTTCTTCTTCTTCTTCTTCTTCTTCTTCTTCTTCTTCTTCTTCTTCTTCTTCTTCTTCTCCTCTTCTTCTTCTTCTTCTCTTCTTCTTCTCCTCTTCTTCTTCTCTTCTTCTTCTTCTTCTTCTTTTCTCTCTCTCTCTCTGTCTCTCTCTCTGTCTCTCTCTCTGTCTGTCTCTCTCTGTCTCTCTCTCTCTCTGTCTCTCTCTCTCTCTCTCTCTCTCTCTCTCTCTCTTCTCTCTCACCGTGAGACCTCTGGGGCCAGGAATACACAGTGCTGACTGCAGCCGCTGTGTCTTGGAAATAAGGCCGGGTAAGGCCTTTAATGTAGTTCAGCGTGTCCTGCTTTTTGAACCCCCGAAGCAATGCTCAGGGAGCCCAGGTGTCTCCCTGTGAATCTCTGCCACACTGGGTGCCCCAGGCCAGGTGGCCATAGTAGCCCCAATTTAAATGATAAGAAATTTTAAAAAAGGGCCAGAGAGATAGCACAGCAGTAAGACATTTGCCTTGAAGCAGCTGATGTTGGCTCGAATCCCAGCATCCCATATAGTCCCACGTGCCTGCCAATGCTCAATGTGATTTCTGAGCATTGAGCCAAGAGTAACCCCTGAGCACCGCCGGGTGTAGCCCAAAAACCAAAAAGAAAGAAATAAAAGAAACTTTAAAAAAAAAAAATAGAGTCCAGAGCAATAGAATAGTGGTAGGTCATTTGCCTTGCATGTGGCTGACCCAGGATGGATGATGGTTCGATATCCGGCATCCCATATGGTCCCCCAAGCCTGCCAGGAGTGATTTCTGAGTGTTGTAACTTCTGAGTGTCACCAGGTTTGGCCCAAAAAACAAAAAAATACAATAAAGAAAAGGTGTTTGGCTGGTGTTTTTATTTGTTTGTTTTTGCATAGGAGCAGCAAAATATGGGCAAAATAAAAAAAACTTCTGGCTTAAAAACAGGGAGAATTTAATCATGAAGCATCCTGGCATAAGACCAACGACAGGCTCCAGGCATACCAAGTCGTCAACCCCAAAGTGTTTCTCTGTGGTCCCAGTAAAAGTCCCTCACATTCATGGTTGTCATAGTCATATTTCTGTAGTTATGTCAAAGTCAGGGTGAGAAGGAGCATCTTCTGGTTTCATCTCACCATTAGGTGGCAATGCAGAGAACCCTGCCTTGAAAGTAGGTTACTTCTGTTACCAAGTTGTCAAAGTGTCATATGGACTCACTCTGGAGCAAGTCGATGTCAGGGCAGCATTCGGGTCTTCCTGGTAGAAGTCCAATTCTTTTTTTTTTTTTTTTTTGGTTTTTGGGTCACACCCGGCAGTGCTCAGGGGTTATTCCTGGCTCCAGGCTCAGAAATTGCTCCTGGCAGGCACAGGGGACCATATGGGGCTCCGGGATTCAAACCGGGATTCGAACCAATGACCTCCTGCATGAAAGGCAAACGCCTTACCTCCATGCTATCTCTCCAGCCCCCAGAAGTCCAATTCTTAGTGTAGAAAACCACGCTGGTTTCATAGATGGGATCCAAAGTTTAGGGATGAATTGCCAATGTCTGATCCTAATCCAAATCACTATGACAAGTGTCTATATTTGTATATTTTTAAAAGGTACTCAGTAGCCCAACACAGGTCTTATATCTGAGGTGCTGGGTTCCATTCCCAACACCTAAAAGCAAAATTTTGATTAACAAAAATGATTGATTAATTTATTAAATAAATGTAAAATATAAAAAATGTAAATACTATTATAACATGGGATGGATAAAAAGGAGATAACCATTTGAGAAAAATCTACTGGGCCCAGGAAGATTGCCCAGAGCTTAAGGCATTCCCATTATGCCAAGCCAGATTTGATTTCCTGAATCACATTTGGCAAGAGTTGACTACAAGTTCAGGCTAGAAAAACAGTAACAGTAGACAGGGCACCAGGTATAATCCTGGAACATAGCTGGGTGTAGTCCAAAAGTAAGCAAAGCATAAATAGTTGGCTACAAAAGACATTCTCATATAGAGCATATAGGTTTGTAATTCACCTAGAAAAGTCATAAAAATGTACTAATTAACTTTGTCACTAAGAAGTTGCCCTTGTAAGTTACAATGCCAATAAAAATTTATATTTTTATTTGGGCAGATATCTCTATAATAGCATCATTATTTACAAATATAGTCTTAATTATAATGGCATTATTTATAAATGCACAAAGCAGAGTAGCTTAAAATTCTCTTAAAATCAAAACTAGTTTCAGTGAATCACGGTACAATAATACAGTGAGATTATTAGGGTGCTATTTAAAGTGCAAATATTTTACTATGTAAAAATATTTATAGGTAGTGAAAACAGAAGAAAACAAAATGGCAATGGTGAAGACAAAATAAATGCCCAGACTTGTTGAAATAATAAACAAAAAGAGATTAAAATTTCATAATAATTGCTTCTCAATGTAGAATTATGAATGATTTTTAACTTTTTTACTAATATCTTTTAAATTACTGTAAATTGCTTTTTTTATGTAGTGTTTTTGTTGTTTCTTGCTTCTTTTGTGGCTGTACTCAACAAGGCTAAGGCCTTAGTCCTGGCTTTGTGCTCAGCTATCACTCCTGGATGGTCAGAGTTCAACTGGGGTCGGTTTAATGCAAGTGAAGTGCCTTCACCTCATACTATATATCTAGTCTTAAAATAATAACTTTGGGTGCTGAACAATGGGTTACACCCAACTATACTCAGGGCTTTCTTTTGGCCTTATGCGTAGGGATCACTCTTGGCATGGCTCATCTGTGCATGGTCCTGAAAATGGAAAACTGGGTGAGCTGTACTATTTCTCCACTGCCCCCCAACTTGTATAATTAGTTTGTTTGTTTTTGGTTTTGGGCCACACCTTGTGACACTGGGTTACTCCTGGCTATGCACTCCGAAATCGCTCCTAGCATGGGGGACCATATGGGATGCCAGGGGATTGACCCATGGTCCATCCTCAATCAGCCACTTGCAAGGCAAACGCCCTACTGCTGCACCACCACTCCAGCCCCAACTTGTATAATTTTTTTAAGGAACTGAAGAAAAGGAGTTAAACTCAAAGGTGGGAAGGTGTGGCTCCTTGGAGCACTTCCCTAAAAGCTGATTCTAGCCTGCTGTCTCTATGGCAGTCGCACTGCCAGATGACTCAGTGGCCGTCTTTGTTCTTAGAGTTTTATGAGGGAGCCTCATAAAAGCCATGACTGACAGATGAGAGGAGCCTGAAGAGTAGACAGGATGGTGAGGAGGCCTCGATTCAATTTGTCAGTAATCACAGGAAAACAGGATACAGGCTCACACAGAGGTTTACTCATGTGTGGGGCATATGGGTGGAAAGAGAGTAACAGAGAGGACACTATAGTGCAGGAAGAAAACGGATCCACTATGGGAGTATAAGGCAGTGGCGAGGCACATGCCAAACTCCATGGCTACACCTGAAGCTTCTCTAATCCCATCATGCAATGCTTCTTCAATTTAAAACACAGATCCAGGAGATAGCCTGGCAGGCAAGATACCTTGCAAGCAGAGCGGTTGACCTCAGTTTAAATCTGGGACCACAAATGCTTCTACAAGCATGACAGGCTGTAACCTCTGAGAGCCAAGAGAACTAAGCACTGTGGGACATGACCGAAACTCCCATCCCAAATAAATTCATATGATTTTTTAGAATAGTTACTGTATAGAATACCAAATAAAAATGAATGATGTGAAACAAATCAGAATGACATCCAGAAGAAAAAAAGGAAGGAGCTTTGCAACCAAACCAACCGGAAAAGTCTGTTTAGTTTGTTCTGGAGACCAACTAGTTTGAAGTGTATCTTCATTCCCAACAACCTCTCTAGGGGCCAGAGAGATAGTACAGGGTTAAGACACTTGCCTTGCATAAGGCTAACCTAGGTTTCATCCCTCATATCCCGCAGAATCCCCCAATCCTGCCAGGATTGATCCCTGAGCTTAGAGCCAGGAGTAAGCCCTGAACACAATTGGGTGTGGGCTCCCCAAAATTGTTGTTTTGACATAGGATTATTTTGAGATGTTATAAGTGGAAAAGAATTAGATACAAGAACAATTCCTTGTTCTCTGCATAAATTCAGGACAAATAATTATAAAGCTGTCCCTTGTCTCCATCGAGAGAGATAAATCATTGTAGAAAATGCTAGGCCTCTATCGGTCCAGACACATGCACCAAAGAATCTAATTAACAAAACTCTCCTAAACTGGTTTCCTATTTGCAATATTTGCCAACCCTGCAAATTTGCCAACTTCTTTATTGTCTTTATTTTTTATTTATATATTTCATTTATATTTTTTATTTTCTGTATTCTTTATTTTCACTTCTTTTTAAACTGCATTATTCTTGGTGAAGGGAATCAGCTGGACAGTATGCTGCTGGAATGCTCCCAGAATTCCAATCCCATCATGAACACTACTGTATGTCACAGAGTCTCAAGTACATTTTTTAAACAAAATAATTGTGTTTCATTTAGGATTTTGTTTGATATTGGAGGGGGTGTGTTTTGGGATATGTTTGGGGTGGGTTTTTTGAGGGGCTTTTTGGGGGGGTTATTTTATGGTTTTGTTTTAATTTTTTGTTTTTAATTTTTTGGGGGGCCACACCCAGCAGTGCTCAGGGGTTACTCCTGGCTGTCTGCTCAGAAATAGCTCCTGCAGGCACGGGGAACCATATGGGACACCGGGATTCGAACCAACCACCTTTGGTCCTGGATCGGCTGCTTGCAAGGCAAATACCGCTGTGTTATCTCTCCGGGCCCTTGTTTTTAATTTTAATGTGATGGTTTTTGGATTTTGTTTTTGTTTGTTTGGGCTTTTTGGCCAGACCTGGTTATGTTCAGAATTTTGTGTGTGTGTGTTTGTGTTCAGGATTTTGTTTTGTTTTGTTTTGTTTTGGGGTCACACCTGGCAGCACTCAAGGGTTACTCCTGGCTCTACGTTCAGAAGTTGCCCCTGGCAGGCACAGGGGACCATATGGGATGCCAGGATTAGAACCACCATTCTTCTGCATGGAAGGCAAATGCCTTACCTCCATGCTATCTCGCTGGTCCCTGTGTTCAGGATTTAATCTTGGCTCTGCACTCAGGGATTACTCCTGGCACACTGAAGTAATCATTTGGGTGCCAGAGATTAGATGTGATTTAACCATGTGTAAGGCAAATAGCCTATCTACTGCATTATTAATTTGGACAATAATTATACTGTTAGGGCCCGAGTTGACCTCCTGGGTCAGCACTGAGAGTCAGAGACCACCTCTGATAATGCAAGATGCAAAAGAGAGTTTATTGGGCTAGCCGAGGTCCAAGTACTATCCAACCAGTGGAGGTGACAAGAGCCCCCAGTTAAATCTTTAAGTAGTTTATGTAGAGCTTTACAGGCTTCAACAGCTCAAGCATTTCATTGGTTAATACAATAATGCAAGCATTTATTTCATCCACTTGGACAGAAATCCCACCATACTTAGGATTGATGTCCCAATTTATTGCTGACTTAACTTTATGTCAGGGGTCCTTATCTGGTGGAACATTTGGACCCACCTAGTCCCTCTATTTCAGATAAACATGGAGGATCCTGCCCTTTACAGGGTCAGTGCATTTTGCAGTTTTATCCTTGGGCTAACCCCTCTGTCTATGGGAAACTTATGAAGTGAAAAAATATTTTACAGTGGGGAGGGGGGTTCTAGCCCAGGGAACTTCTGTTTTTACAATACCTCTGAGTAACATTTATTTTTAAATTATTGAAGACTCAGAATCCTATATATGAAGAATACTCTCCAGGACTCATGGTCATTTCATGAGTCATTCCATACTTGATAGTGGCCTCATCAAGCAGAGAAAATAAGCACTTAAGTGGATCAGATACCACACTACCAGTTACTGTGACCTCCAAAACATGGGCAAAAGCCAGACAGTGAGACACTTGATGGTAATTATGGAAGTTTAATCTTCCTTCTAAATTTTCCACAGAGATTAAACTCTGAGTTTTAGAGAGAGAAAAAGTAAAGTTGTCAAAAAAACTAGAAATTGAGGGACTGGAGAGAGAGCACAGCAGTAGGGCATTTGCCTTGCACGTGGCCAACCCAGGACAGACAGTGGTTCGATTCCTGGCATCCCATATGCTCCTTCGAACCTGCCAGGGGTGATTTCTGAGCGCAGAACCAGGAGTAACTCCTGAGCACCACCAGATGTGACCCAAAAACCAAAAACAAACAAACATACCACCTAGAAATTGAGCTCCCATATAGTCCAACAATACCACTTTTAGGGATATGCCCTTGGAACCCAAAAATAGCACGTAGAAAAGCCCTCTGCAATCCTATGTTCATCACAGCACTATTTACAATAACAATGCAGATGCCCAAGTGGCTAAAGAAACTGTAGTATGAGCCAGAGTGATAGCACAATGTGTAGAGTGTTTGCCTAGCATGGGGCTGACCTGGGTCCAATCCAGGTTCAATCCCCAGTATCTCATATGGTCCCCTGAGCCTGCCAGGAGTGATTTTTGAGAGCAGAAACACCCCCTGAGAACTGCCGGATGTGGCCCAAATACAAAAATAAACAAACAAAAAAGGGAAACTATGATAGATATACACAATAAAATACTCTACAGCCATTGGGAAAAATTAAGTCATGAAATTTGCTTATACATAGATGAATATGTAGAGTACTGTGCTGAATTGAATGAGCCAAAGGGAGAAGGATAGACATAGAATAATCTCACTCCTTTGTGAGATATAAGAAAAATATGAGAGCCGGAGAGATAGCATGGAGGCAGGGCGTTTGCTTTATATGCAGAAGGACGGTGGTTCGAATCCCGGCATCCCATGTGGTCCCCTGTGCCTGCCAGGGTGATTTCTGAGCATAGAGCCAGGAGTGGCCCCTGAGTGCTGCCGGGTGTGACCCAAAAACAAAAACAAAATATGGTAATAATATCCAGAGAGAATAGAAATGAGGGCCAAGAAGACCAGTTTATCATAGGAAACTTGCCACAAAGAGCAGTGATTGCATTTAGATTAGAGAAGGGTCCACTATGATAATGATAGTTGGAACTGATCACTCTGGACAAAAATTGGGTGCTGAAAGGGGATCAAGTGACATGCATGGTATCCCTTCCTTAACAATAGTTCAAACCACAGTGTAAAAAAGGAAGAGAGAGAGAGAGAGAGAGAGAGAGAGAGAGAGAGAGAGAGAGAGAGAGAGAGAGAGAAGTAAAATGTCTGCCCCAGAGACAGAGGGGGTGGGATGGGAGGAAAAGTGGGCACTGGTGATGGGTAGTGTACATTCTATGACTAAAACTAAATTGTGAACGATTTATTACTACAGTACTTAAATACAGTGATTATTAAAAAAGAAATAAATTGTGTTTTTTTTCTCACCCTCAATTACAAAGCCAGTGTGTCTTATGTGAATTATTCAAGCCACTAGTAGTCAAAACAATGAATGTTGTTGAGCTCAAGCATTTCATAGGAAAGCCTAGATAAATCCCAAACATCTAATACAAACTTCCAGCTCTATATGTGACCATTTCTAGCATAATTAGTTGCTATTATTAGTAACATCTGTAGCACCTAACTCAGAAAAATAACAATGGCCATACAGAACAAAATCTCATTTGCTCATGCTTCTAATTTTTTGATTTGTTATTCAAAGTTTTAATTACTGTCTATGAAGTTTAATTCAAATTCTGAGCCTTGAGAATTAAACATTATATATTTCATTTATTTTATAACATATTTATACACATATCATGTAATGGATTATCGTCCTCTTCTTGAAGGATATTCTGTCCACTATTGTCACTGCTGAGAGCAATCTCGATAATGTTGAATGTGGTCCTTTTTTACAGCCATCTCCTGTGCATGGCTGCTCTTTTGACAGACTGCTAAAGCAAGACATGGTATGACCAGGCAAGATTTGGTCATTTGTGGGTTCCAATTAGGCTTATCTTGCCCTACATACTTTGTGAGAGCAGAAGATTAAATTCCAACAGGACATAATCATATGGGAGAAATCTGTAAAAACAATAAAAATGCACCCAATCCCTTATATGCAGTTAGATCCAGTAGTCTTGCAGGCACCACAAGGAGTCACTACTAAGCACAGAGAGAGGACTGGGCCCCCATTGTCTTTGGGTATGGCCCAATAATCCAAAGGAAAACAAACGTAAACAAAAAATAATAAAAACAATGAGAGGGAGTTTGTGACTGGCATTTGGAAGAAGCTGCATTGACAGAGAGTGGATATGATGTAAGAAGAAATAGCACCTCTAGTTGAGTGTGGGAAGTTAACACCTACGTTCAGAAGCACTGAATGTTTCCAAGGACAAAACAAGGCATCAGAATGAAGGTGTATGATTCAAGGGCAGAGAGATTGGAATGAAAAGAGCATATGAATGGAAAATAGGAGTTTATAGGTGAAAATTCCAAAATAGAGTCTGAAACTCTTGGCCCTTTGACAACTTTTCCCTCTCTAGGAGCTAATCAAGCCTGATGAATTATGCCCATAATTATAAATAGGGTAAGTAAAAATCACTAGGTTCTTTTCATAGGTCATACCTGTTCACAGGACAATGAAAATATCTTTGTCCTGTCAATGTTCTTAATGTATTACTCCAGCCTTTTCTCCCCAACTAAAGCAAAAGAACATTATGGTGGGTTGGTGGCTCAGCAAAGAATAAATGATTTAGCCATTTAGCAGATTTTGCCATCTGCCTCCAAATATCAAGAACAGAATGCAAGTTCTATGGCCCCAAACCATCTGGGTCAAACAGAAGGGATGAGTCTTTTCCTTGTATGTGCCAGCCCATTCTCCCCAGTAAGGTATATATTATGCTAGAATTATTACACTTTATTTATTCACTGGTTGCAAGATCCATACTAGAGACAAGAATTATGCTTCAAACTGAAATCCTACTTGTGGCACTAAATAGAATAATTAAATATGATGCTGAAGAATGAATGGAGCTTTGTATATAAAGAGAAGAACATGAGTGAATTTCAGTCACCAAAAGGATATTGAAGACACATTGACTCCTACCAGCTTTCATCCTTCCATTGGGGAGAAAAACAATCTGCATCTCATTTAGGGAAATATCCTCCCTATCATAATTCTCAGACACTGAGGTAGATGCTAATTTTAGTTTCAGCAATGGGTATCAAGTGGTTTCAACCAATTGGCAAAATGAATTTCTGAGCCTTTGTACTGTCAACATTTAGATCTGGAAAACTCTGTTCCAGGTTCTTGTTTATTATGAAATATTTAATATGACCCTGACACACGGATGGTTTTATGGTACCCATATGTGAGTTAAGATAATCCAAAATATTTTCAAGAATTGTCATATGCTTCCTAATGGGAAGGGAAGAGGGAGGTAAAATAATCATTGCAAAAAAAGAGAAAAAAAGAGTTAAACTTTACCTTCATTTTACTAGTCAAGTCTCTTGATATTAACAAAAATAATAATAATAATAATATAGGGACTTAAGACATAGTATATAGTAAGTACTGTTGTTCAATCTCTGGCACCATATAAAGTTTCCCACGCACCACCAAGAATGATACCTAACCAGAGAGACAAGAATAATCTCTGTGGGACAAGAGCAGGTAAGGCATTTGCCTTGCATGTGACTGACCTGAGTTCAATAGCTGTTCCCATTTTGCTGAGAGTTTTTATCAGGAATGGGCTTTGGACCTTATCAAATGCTTTCTCTGTGTCTATTGATATGATCATGTGATTTTTATTTGTCTTGTCCAAGAATTTATTCATTTCTTCCAGGTTCTCATGTTTAGTGGCATAGAGTTTCTCAAAGTAGTCTCTGATTGCCCTTTGAATCTCTGCAATATCTGTAGTGATCTCCCCCTTTTTATTTTTTTTTATTTTTTTTGGTTTTTGGGCCACACCCAGTGATGCTCAGGGGTTACTCCTGGCTGTCTGCTCAGAAATAGCTCCTGGCAGGCACAGGGGACCATATGGGACACCGTGATTCGAACCAACCACCGTTGGTCCTGGATTGGCTGCTTGCAAGGCAAATGCCGCTGTGCTATCTCTCCAGGCCCCCCCCCTTTTTATTTCTAATATAGGTTATCAAGTTTCTCTCTGTCTTTGTGAGCTTTGCCAATGGAATATCAATCTTGTTTATTTTTTTCAAAATACCAACTTTTGCTTTTGTTGATTTTTTGGATTGGTTTTCTTTTTTTTTTTTTTTTGGTTTCCAATTCATTTATTTCTGCTATAAGCTTTGTTATTGCCTTCTGTCTCCCTATTTTTGGTTCCTTTTATTGATCATTTTCTAATTTTCTGAGCTGTGTCATTAAGCTCTTCAGATATGCCCCTTCTTCCTTCTTGATGTGTGCTTGCAAAGCTATAAATTTTCCTCTCAGTACTGCCTTTGCTGTGTCCCATAGGTTCTGAAAGTTTGTATCTTCGTTGTCATTTGTTTTCAGGAAAATTTTGATTTCCTTTTGATTTCATCTTGGACCCACTGGTTGTTCAGTAGTAGGCTGTTTAATTTCCAGGTTTTAAACCTTTTCTTCTGTGTTCCTTTGTAGTTCACATCTAATTTCAGATCCTTGTGGTCAGTGAAGGTAGCCTGCAAAATTTTTATCCTCTTGATTTTATGGATGTATGTTTTATGTGCCAGCATGTGGTCTATCATGGAGAATGACCCATGCACATTTGAGAAGAATGTGTATCTAATTTTCTGGGACTGGAGTGTCCTATATATATCTACTAGGCCTCTTTCTTCCATTTTTCTTTTCAGGACTAGTATATTTTTGTTGGGTTTCAGTCTGGTTGACCTACCAACTGGATAGGGCCATGTTGAGGTCTTCCACAATTATTTTGTTATTATTGATATACTCTTTCAAATTTGTCAATAATTGTATGAGATATTTTGCTGGTCTCTCATTGGATATGTATATGTTTAGTAGTGTGATTTCTTCCTGTTGCACATATCCCTTGATTAGTACAAAGTGTCCATCTTTGTCCCTTACAACTTTTCTAAGTATAAAGTTGGTGTCATCTGATATTAATATGGCCACCCCAGCTTTTTAAGGGTGTTGTTTGCTTGGATGAGTTTCCTTCAGCCTTTGATTGTGAATCTATGTTTTTACTAGTTATTCAGATACGTTTCTTGTAGGCAGCAGAAGGTTGGATCCATCTTTTTGATACATTTAGCCACTCTCTGTCTCTTAATTGGTCCATTTAGTCCATTAACATTGAGGGAAATGATTGTCATGGGATTTAATGTCATCTTTGTGTATAAGTTTGGTGTGTCTGTTGGTCTGTCTGGTCTTAAAGTAGACCTATCAGTTTTTCCTTTAAGGCTTGTTTTGCATCTGTAAAGTTTCTGAGCTATTGCTTATCTGTGAAGCTACGTGTCCTTCCTTCAAACCTAAATGTGAGTCAGGCTGGGTGCAATATTCTAGGTGAAGCATTCATTTTATTCAGTCTTATCCCAATATCCCACCACTGTCTTCTGGCCTTGAGACATGTCTGCTTTAAATTTTATTGATGCTCCTTTGAATGTAATTTCCCTTTTTGATCTTGTTGCTTTCAGTATTCTGTCTCTATCTGTGGGATTCGTCGTTGTAACTAGAATGTGTCTTGGGGTGTTTTTCTTCGCGTCTCTTTTAGCTGGAACTCTTAGGGAATGCAGGATTTGATTTAATGCAGTATTTAGCTCTGGAAGTTCCTCTGTGATGATGTCTTTGAGTCGGACTGTTGGTACTTCCTGGGGATTACCTTTCTGGGCCTCTTGGACTCCAATGCTTCTTATGTTGTTTCTGTTGAGTTTATCAAAGACTTCTATTTTTATCTGTTTACATTCTTTGAGTACTTTTTTCATTGTCTGTTTATTTGCCTTAAGGTTCTTTTTCAATCTCTTCTGCTGTATGGAGTTGTTCTGCCTCTCATCTTCCAGTTCACTGATTCTATTCTCGTCTGCTGTTACACTGTTGGAGAGGCTTTCCATTGAGACTTTCAATTCAGATGCTGTGTTTTTCAAATCTGTTATTTCAGTTTGGAGTTTTCTTATTTCTATCTTTGGTTTCTATTCAGCTAGAGCTATGTTTTCTTTGATTTCCATGAGGATCCTCCATATTTCTATTCTAAACTTCTTATCTGAGAGATTGATCAGATGGTTGTTATTTTTTGGGGGGTCATCAGAGCTATCATCTACATTCTCTGTGCATGGTGTTTGCCTGTGAGGTTTCACCATTGTTACGCTTGTAGTGTGATTTTTTTTCCTGCATGTTATGATGGGGCTTATTGTAGGAAAGAGTATGCGGCTGCAAAGTGAAGTGGAGCAGTGCTCTTCTGGAGCCTCTAGGAGATAGTTTTTGCTGGGCCTTTCTTGGACTTCTCCAGAGAGTTTCAGGAGACAGCAGAACAGGGAAACATGCAAAGACGACAAATCCCCCACAGTCTCTCCCAGTTGCAAATCTCACAGCAGGGCACACCCTTCCCACCTTCATAGACAAAGGAGCTACCTTTTTGCTTGGGTGCCTCTGGTGGCCATTTTTCTCTAAGTCTTTCTTGGCCTTTCTGCTTGGGTGCCGCTAGGAGACAGATTTTGCTGGGCCCTTCTTGGCCCCCTCAGGAGAGTTTCAGGAGACAGAAAAGTAGAGGAACACACAAAGGCAACAGGTCCCCCACAGTCTCTCCCAGTTGCAAAGCCAAGAAAATTCTAAAGCACATTAACTTAGAGAGCAAAGATGTTGCTCTCATATTTAATAGCTTTGATGTGAGTAGTCTGGGATGGTGTTAATCTATATGGTCATTCAAGGACCTGGAGTTTCACCCACCAAGAAACAGAAAAGGTAGTGGAAGAGGAGATGTGATATAAAAAGCCTATCAGCATCAAATTTAAAAGAAGTAAATCACTAATGCTCTTGCCACTGGCAAGAACTTAACCATGTGACCACATTTTTGTTGTCTTTTTTGGGCCACACCTAGCAATGCTCAGAGCTCTGTGCTCAAAAATCACTTCTGGCAGGCACAGGGGACCATATGGGATGGCGGGATTATAACCACCTTTCGTCCTGGATTGGCTGCATGCCAGGAAAACACCATACTGCTCTGTTATCTCTCTGGCCCATATAGATACTTTTCAATATGAAGCCATTTGTAAAAGTCTAAAACTAAAAATTACCTAAATCACTTATCATTTTTGGCATATATGTTGTCAGGGATCTAATCCAGGGCCTACTACATGTTATGTATAATCTTTGCTACTTGAGATAGCTCCCTAATTCTGGGCTTTACAACTATCTAATCCTGGGCTTTAGATTTTTTTCCTTTTTTCCAGCAGAAGTAGTTTAGGCCATACCCAACAATGCTCAAGGATTACTTCTGACTCTGTACTCAGGGACCACTCCTGGTGGTAGTTGGCAGCAATATCGGGTGCCAGTATTGAACCCAGATTGACCTCATGCAAGGAAAATGCTTTAACCTATTGCTTCAACTCCAAATGTAGCATTTCCTCCCATGATGTGATGGAAAGCACTGGCACCCAGAATATACTCAGCTGTAGAATTAAATAATTAAGAGGCCCTTTGGATGGAGCTGGATGGTGGTGGATGATGATGGAGGCCTTTCTCCTCCAGCCCAGGAACACGTGGCTCCAACTCCCTCCAGCCAGAGGGTCAGCAGGTTCAGGTAGAGGCAAGGAAATCATCCACAAACAGGTTCCAAGAAATATCAGCTTTATTTATGCCCTAGCCACCACATGTGTGGCCTACCATAACCATTTATGCTGGATTCCTATTCATCCCTGCATTGTACCTTGTCCCTCAGAGATATCCTTCTGCTTCCTCCTCCATCCTGCATCCATTACACTCAGCATACCTTGGTGGCGAACCCACTCAGAATTTCTGCTATACTAGAGCTAGGGTGAACCAGAAATTAGGTGGATCTTGCCAGAGCTACTGTGCGCAAAGGATTTAAGAACTCAGATACATCCAAGAATGTCAAGCCATGCATAGGCATCTCCATTCAAGGAGGACTCAGTAGGCCAACTAGATGTATCCCCGGATTTTCCTGGTACAGAGAACTGAGAAAACCCCACGGGATTCTTCAAAAGGCATGCTGCGGATGCTTTGCTCTTCGTGGAGAGTTGAGGAATTCCCGAAGAGATATTTCTTTAGTGTTATGGTACTTACATTATAGTCCCTTCATATTATTTGGCCTTAAAATTAATTCTCCCTTCTGCTGATATTTAGCCTTAATTAAATATAGCCTAGGCTATAATTAAATAATATAGCCTTAATTAAAACCTTTTTCCTGGATAATATTTAGCACCAAAATCAAAGACAACATTTTTCTTTTTTTCAAAATGTCCTTGCAGCCTCGGTTTCTGGTATGCAAGGGCGTAGTCAGAATGCAGATGCTGGGCTATTGACTTTTTCCCAAAAAAATGAGAACTACATCTTAGTAGTGGATTTAGCTCTTTCTTCACTTGACCTCTAAAATAATAGAGCCTATCCCAGTGAAGATAGTATTCCTAGATTTTTTTTCTACTTCTTACTAATCCCTTATTTTGCATCTAAAGTTAGTTTGCCAAGAGCTGGCTTGAGTTGTGACCTTCTTTGTAACTCAGAACTCTTACTTCTCAAACCCATAGCTCAATGTACTGTTTACTCATAAACTCTGCTTCGTAATTGTAAACATTCTTCTCAATACCTATGACTGTCTATTAACCCTTATAAAACTCCTAGCTTAGAGATTAAATTTGTCACATGCTTGACAGAACGTGTTGTTCCCATACAATTCATTTGTGTGGTCTCTCATTTATTTCATATTCTTGTCATCTGTGTATCCTCAAAGGGGATCGATCTCCTTTGATCTCCTCAAAGGAGACTTGAAAGAAACCTTTTTTGTTTGATTTTGTTTGTTTGTTTGTTTTGTTGTTATTGTTGCTGGGTTTTTTCTGTTTTTTGTTTTTGTTTTTGTTTTCTTGTTTGCCTTATTTTGTTTTGCTGTATTTTTGTTGTTTTTCTTCCTTTTTTCCCTCTCTTCTCTTAAATAGATATTTATAACCTCTGGATGGACTCCTCCCAGTTTTTGTTTTTTATTTCCCCCTTCCTTTTTTTCTTTTCTTCAAACAGAACCACATTACTTGAATCATTTTGTTCTACCTCATAAATTGAGGGGGAAATAATGTATGGTACCAAGACCAAGCAGGCATATGAACATTGAGTAAAAATTTAAAAAAGGGGCCGGGCGGTGGCGCTGGAGGTAAGGTGCCTGCCTTGCCTGCGCTAGCCTAGGACGGCGGTTCGATCCCCCGGCATCCCATATGGTCCCCCAAGCCAGGAGCGACTTCTGAGCGCATAGCCAGGAGTAACCCCTGAGCGTTACCGGGTGTTGCCCAAAAACCAAAAAAAAAAAAAAAAAAAAAAAAAAAAATCAGCTCAAATTATTTGGGCCCAGAGAGATAGCACAGCGGTGTTTGCCTTGCAAGCAGCCGATCCAGGACCAAAGGTGGTTGGTTCGAATCCCGGTGTCCCATATGGTCCCCCGTGCCTGCCAGGAGCTATTTCTGAGCAGACAGCCAGGAGTAACCCCTGAGCACTGCCGGGTGTGACCCAAAAAAAAAAAAATTTAAAAAAATGACCAGACTTTAACACCAAATCCAAAGCCAATGACAACAGAATCAAAACTCAATCTACAACAAGCTAGACAAAGAGGGGACCACTTATTCTAGCAGCCCAGGGGGCATATGGGATGCTTGTGGGAACAGGAATGGAGGGAGGACAAGACTGGTGGTGGGAATGCCCCTGATTCAATGTCACTATGTACCTAAAATATTACTGCGATAGATTTGTAATTCACCTTGATCAACATAAAAATTATTTTAAAAAAAAAAAGAAGCCCTCTAATGCATCTGGACCCCAACAGCCATTCCACAAGATCTGGCAGACCAAAGCTAACTGCAGCATAAGACCACCAGAACAGGGAGTCCAAACACAGAAAACAGAAGTCAAGTCATCTAGAATGAATGAGATAAGGGAAAAGGGACTTTTTCACTTTTACCTCTTAGACTTCGTTTTGATTTGGGTTATTGAAAATATTTTTCTGTCTTGCATGACATTGCATATTTGCAAAGTAATACATTCCTTCCTATGGCAGACAGACACCAATCACACAGCTCCTCAATAGTTATTGTCTTAATCACTGCCTAGGAGCAGCAATACTAAGTTCACAAGAAGTCTATCTGTAACAGCAGAGTGAGGTGTGTGCTGAAGAGGATTAGAACTGGGCTCTGCAGTAAAGGAATCCCAGCATCAAAGAAAAGAGCAATTAATCAGTGGATCCCGAGGTCACGACATGGGTGAAACCATGGAGTAAAGTCCTAATAATCAGCAGTTTCCCAATGGGGAACCAAGGGGAAGGTAACTCTTGAGTGCCACCAGGTGTGGACAAACAAATAGAAGAAGAAGAAGAAGAAGGAGGAGGAGGAGGAGGAGGAGGAGGAGGAGGAGGAGGAGGAGGAGGAGGAGGAAGGAAGAAGAAGGAGGAGAAGGAGGAAGGAAGAAGGAGGAGGAAGGAAGGAAGGAAGGAAGGAAGGAAGGAAGGAAGGAAGGAAGGAAGGAAGGAAGGAAGGAAGGAAGGAAGGAAGGAAGGAAGGAAGGAAGGAAGGAAGGAAGGAAGAAAGAAAGAAAGAAAGAAAGAAAGAAAGAAAGAAAGAAAGAAAGAAAGAAAGAAAGAAAGAAAGAAAGAAAGAAAGAAAGAAAGAAAGAAAGAAAGAAAGAAAGAAAGAAAGAAAGAAAGAAAGAAAGAAAGAAAGAAAGAAAGAAAGAAAGAAAGAAAGAAAGAAAGAAAGAAAGAAAGAAAAGAAAAGAAAAAACTAAAGAAAAGCATTGCACAGATATTTTCCACTTTGTTTTGACAAGTTCTGGTTTACTTGTAAGAAAGCTAAAGCTCACCAGAAAGTAACGTGCTTCAGGCACACACTAATCATATCAAGACTGGGATTGAAGAAAGCAGCCAAGTTTGAAATGTGGTGCTGTGTTGCTTGGTAAGGGAAGTGGAGAACAATGAGATGAAGTTAAGATGTAATAGGACTATTTTAAAGCACCACATGAGAGGGCCCAGGAGGGAAGGGAATGGTTAAGTGAAAGAAAAGGGGACAAATGTTTGTTTGAAGAATAAAATTGGGTTTTTAGGAGCTGAAGTAAAACAAAATATTTTTTAACTAAATCTAAAAATTTAGAATGTTTGGGCCAGAGAGATAGTACAACAGTAGGGCATTTGCTTTGCTTGCAGAAGGACAGTGGTTCGAATCCCAGCATCCCATATGGTCACCTGAGCCTGTCGGGGGTGATTTCTGAGTGTAGAGCCAGGAGTAGCCGCTGAGCACTGCCGGGTGTGATACAAAAACCAAAAACCAAAACAAAACAATTAGAGTTTTAGGACCAGGTTGGTAGCACAGTGGTAGGGCATTTGCCTACGAGGCTGACACAGGATGGATGCGAATTCGATCCCCGGCATCCCATATGGTCCCCCGAGCCAGGAGTGATTTCTGAGCACAGAGCCAGGAGTAACCCAAGTGCCACCAGTTGTGGTAAAAAAAAAATTAGAATTTTAGTTTAGCAGGTAGGATGTGTGCAGCTGACTCAAGTTAATTCCCAGCATTTCAGAGGGTCCCCAACCTCCACCAGGAGTGATCCCTGAGTATAAAACCAGGAAGAAGTCCAAAACCCAGCTAGATGCAGTCAACCTTACAGGAAAGAAATAGATGCACTTTTGTAACCAGTGTTCTTAATTGGGAAAAGAGGTCTTTACTGCACAGTTGATTAGGTCAGTGCTTCTAGACTAGGCAAGCACCTGAAACCTGGAGTCCTTCCCTTCTGCTTGCAGGAAGCACAAAGAACAGATTCAATTTTGAGATGCATGTCTCTTAGGTAGCAGAGGTCTTCTCAAGCCCACTGCACTATCCCTCAGGGAATAGCCAATTCTCTCAGCAAGCTTCTTCTGAGATTTCAGGTAACTCTGGCGTTGCGTTTCATATTCCCTTTCAACTCTGAGGCCTAAAAAAATAACCAAAAAACCATAAAGCAAGTCAACATTTTCTACCAGGCCTAAATTACTCAAAACAGGCTATTCGTCGCACAATACAATCTACATTTTGACTACTCAGCAAGAATGCAGAGCTGGGCCTGGAGAGATAGCACAGCGGTGTTTGCCTTGCAAGCAGCCGATCCAGGACCAAAGGTGGTTGGTTCGAATCCCGGTGTCCCATAGGGTTCCCTGTGCCTGCCAGGAGCTATTTCTGAGCAGACAGCCAGGAGTAACCCCTGAGCACCGCCGGGTGTGGCCCCCCCCCCAAAAAAAAAAAAGAATGCAGAGCTGATGAAAGGGGATATAAAATTGAGTGAGCCCATTTAAACATTTCTCTGAGAACAAGCAAAATAAGACAAATTGGTGCATTTATTCCAGTTATGATAGTACTTACATTCTGCAGAGGGGAGCTGACTAGTCTTGGTGGTCCCATATTTTCTAAGGTATACATAATTTCTAAATGAAAGCTCTTCCAAGAAAGGCATGTTGATTTGGCTCATGGTAATGTACCAGTTTTTGGTAAGCTGTGCAATACTCCAAGGTTCCTGTCTAGGACAAAAATTCACTAATTTACTAAAGAAATATTTATTGAGCATCTTATCTGGAATACACATAAAACATCCTATGAGTTTTTAGTTATGTATGTTCACCAGATATTTCACTTAAGTAACCTTCAAGATTTTCCAGAATCTCAACTTCAGCCAAGAAAAGGCGCTTTATAGTAACTACTAATGTGAGATATTGAAATAATATTATATAAAAGATAAAGGTAGCCTTTAGTGAAAAACTTACTTTATGCATAAAATGTTGTTGTACTATGCACACCTTTAAACTTACTATTTGGATAAAGCAATTTTATTGCAATAAAATTATTTTTTAGGAGGGGCCTGAGAGATAGCATGGAGGTAAGGCATTTGCCTTGCATGCAGAAGTGGTGGTTCGAATCCCGGCATCCCATATGGTCCCCCGAGCCTACCAGGAGCGATTTCTGAACTTAGAACCAGGAGTAACCCCTGAGTGCTGTCGGGTGTGACCCAAAAATCAAAAATAAAATTTATTTTTTAGGAGTTACCAGAAATGATGATTGCCTCCCAAGTACCAAATCAATCATTTCACATCTTTTAGGAAACTGAACTAGTTAAGAACTTTACATTCTAATTCTGTTATGGCTGATTTAAAAAATGGTCATATTAGGGAAGAGCAAAGAAAATAATCATGAATTGGCAAGGCTCTGGTATATGATCTTATTTTAATCTTACAACTACCATGAGGGTAGACAGAAGAATCTGAAATTCAGAAAGCAATTAACTAAGAAATGGGGCTAGCGCATTATCCAGGTATATTTACTGAGAAGCACTAGCCCTTGTATTTAAAAAAAAAATGCAAAAGGGATGAAATCTCAAATTACAATTTTAAAAATAAATACTATGGCTCTTAAATGAGTTGCTTTGTGTAGTCTAGGTGGGAAATTTAAAATACCAGTAGCATATTTGATTTGTTTTGAGAGTTACTTCTTTTTTTTTTTGAAGTACATTTTTTTTTGCTATCTTTATTTAAGCACCTTGATTACAAACATGATGTAGCTGGATTTCAGTCACCAAAAGAACACACCCCTTCACCAGTGCAACATTCCCATCAGGGTTTACTTCTGGCTCTGCACTTAGGAATTACTCCTGCTGGCCAGAAAGCAAACTCGGGTCAGCTACATACAAGGCAAATGCTCTACTGACTGTGCTATCGCTTCAGTCCCTCAGTAGCATACTTCTCACCTACAAGCAATGTGAGTTCATATGCATAAGGAAAGTGGAAAGGCCAGCTTTGGTGCCATACGGGAAGTGAGGCTGTCCCTACATGCAAACCCAATGGATTTCCTCCTCCAGTTTCCTTGCTACAGTATTATGAGACTCTACAGAGTAACTTGCAACCCACTGTCAATAGGATGCTCATGAGCAAGTGCACAAAGTCTTATTTACAAAAATGCTTTTTAAGGTTTTGCTGGTATTTTCGGTTTGGGACCCATACCCAGCAATCATTCCTGGTGGTGCCCTGGGGATCATATTCAGTACTATGTATTAAACCTAGGTTGAATGAACACAGCACAAATGCTCTACCCACAGTATAACTCTTTGGCCCCCTGAAACTTTTTAAAATAATGGCAACAACTGGGGCCAGAGCACAGCAGTAGGGAGTTTGCCTTACCACGAGGCAGACTCTGGACAAACTCCGGTTTGATTCCCGGCGTCACATATGGTCCCCCAGCCTGCCAGGAGTGACTTCTGAGAGCAGAACCAGGAGTAACCAGAGAGCCGCCAGGTGTAACCCAAACACCAAAAATAAACAATAATGGCAACAACCTAATGTCTTGAAGAGCCTAGAGATACATACTTGTGATGAAAGAAAGGGATTCAGAATTCCAACCATCAAGCAACTAGTGATTTAGAAGAACTCCAAATTTCAGTTGTCTTTTTGTTTTTTGGGGATTTTGGGTTTCTTTGGGGGAGGTCCACACCCGGCAGCGCTCAGGGGTTACTCCTGGCTCTACGCTCAGAAATCACTCCTGACAGGCTCGGGGGACCATATGGGATGCCGGGATTTGAACCACCGTCCTTCTGCATGCAAGGCAAATGCCCTACCTCCATGCTATCTTTCCGGCCCTGAAAATTTTAGTGTTGTTTTTGTTTTATTGTAAAGTGATGACAAAAAATGTATAAAGACTATAAATGCCCCTTTCTTTGGGTGGATTGGGTGGGAAGACATCCACTTGAGGCTATTTCTGGGTTTGTGCTCAAAAGATTACACCCCAGGTTCCTATGGGATGTGCCCAGGCAAGGTCCCTAAAATCCCTTTCAAACAAACAAACAAATAAACAAACAAAAATCAGTGTCTGGCACAGAAAGCAGAATCTTCAATGACAGAAACCGGATAACAACAACAGCTAATGTGTGGGGAAAAAATTTCGCTATGACCACAGAGAATGTATCAGGGGTTGGACAACCTAGGATGCCTGGAACCAAGAGTCCAGAGAACTTCTGGGATAAGGTCTCTTTGTATTTAGGACAAGGCTTTATTTTTCCATTTTACCCATATTTTGCTGGGCCTATGCAAACAACAACAATTGCTGTATATTTTTTTTAACTCTTATCCTTTTTTTAAAAAAAAAAATGAAGAGTTTACTAAACTTTCTGCTGGTGCTTCAATGAATTCATTGTGAGTCAATAGTTTTCAAAAATATTCTTTCCTTTCTCTTTCATCTTTTTAGTTTTCCTTTCAATTTTCTATTTTTTTTAATAAAAAATAACATGTGGCTTTTGGTCTTCCTAAAAATGTACTATTATCAGTTATTCAACTATGTAATGCTTTTTCTTTAAATAAATTAATTTTTTAAAAAAATCAGTGTCCGGACAACTGACAATACTTATTTTCATGGGAACATAAGGGTTCCCCGTATTTATATTTGAACAAGTATGCTCCTAACCTCAGTCAAGACTGAGCTGACACTATGATTAAAAAGTACTTACATTTTATAGCAACTGCTATGTAAAACGGATTTCACCGTGTTTTTTCGAAGCAAGGAATAAGCCATGGTGACAGCACACTTTCTGTAGGGACAGCAGATGTCAGTGGCTGGGTGCGCTTCTCAACGCTCCTGAAATGACTGCAACGTGATGAATGTTCAAGGAATTAAAAGATCCAGAAAACTAAAGCACGCATGTCAGCGGTTGCCTATTGAATGTCCTCCGAAGCCTACCTGGCAGTGTCCTTGTGTGTCTAGCTCAGGCCACCATGTGAGGTCGGGTCAAAGCTATAATGGACCAACAGGCCAAGCTTGCTCCTGGTAGAGAGGAGGCAGGGAGACTGGCTGGTAGATAGAAAGAAGGGCCTGGTAGACATGGGACTACGCACCACCTTCGCACCCCAGAACCTCTCTCCAGATCTCCCCCAGAACCTCTCTCCCAAAACTAGCGCTTGAATCTAGCCCACTGAGGGTTGGACTGAACCTCACGGTATAGCACCCGCCAAGACCCCTAACTTTTGCAGTCAGGGGTCCATCCATCCCAACACCCCTCCAAGTCCTCCCTGCGCCCCTAAGAGCCCCAAGGCGCCCTCTGAGATTTCTCCCCTGGTGGCCCCCATCTGACCATTCAGCACACCCAGCCCAGGGTGCATCTCCACGGCCCGAAAGCCGCTCCAGTGAGACTCGGGGTCACCCACCTCGAAGTCACAAAACACCCAAGCCGGGGGGCACACCCGCCTTCCACCCCGCGTCGGGCCCTGCGCCCCACAAAGGCCTTTGTGCGCCGGCCGGGTGGGGCAGGACGTTCCCGGCCTGTCGCTGTCCACCCGGCCCGACGCTGTCCATGGGGGGCCCGGACTTCGTGGGTTCCCTCGGCGCTCCCCAGCACAGCCTCGCAGTGTCCCGGTGCATCCAGGCCACCAGCTGCCTCGGAGCCCAGACACAGCTGAACCCCGGGGTCCCCCCGCGTTCAAAGACGCACCAGGAAGGCCGGGTTGGGCCTTGTTCGGGATCCCGACCCTTACCCAGACCAGTTACTTCTCTTTCCGCCCATTCTTTTGTTTTGTTTTAGTTTTGGGGTCACAGGGATTACTCCTGGCAGGTTTGGGGAACCTTATGGGATACCGGGACTTGAACCACCGACTGTCCTGGATTGGCTGCGTGCAAGGCAAATGCCCTTCCTCTGTGTTATCTCTCAGGCCTTTCCCCCCATCCTTTAACTATGTCTTTAGGGTGTCCCCTTGCCCCCCCCCCGGCGATGTTCAGGGGTTACTCCTGACTCTGCACTCAGCCATTCCCTCCTGGCAGACTTTGAGAATCTTGGGAATGCCGGGGATCGAACCTAAGTCAACCTCGGGCAAGGCAAGCGCCCTACCCGCGTGTCTTGTGGTACTCTGCATCCTTTCGGTTGTGAGGATTAAACATTACACACAACTGTAAGACTTCTGCCTATGTACATAAGTGGATAACTACCCAGTGTTGAGCGTGTTAATAGCTTTATGGGTCCTGGTGAAGCAAGGAAGAGACATGGAGCGGTGGGGTGGTTGTGGGGACTGGACATGGGCGCTCTCTGATCTGAATGTAAATATACTTCTCCCTGTGCTTCTAATGTCTATCTAATTTCATTTCATTTTAGACAGGAAACAGACATGAGGACTAAGAGACCAGAGGCTGCTGGGGGGAGATAAAGACCAGCAGGAGGAAGGCCCTTGACTAATTTGCTTGCTCTTGATAAAGCCATCAAGAATCAGGCAGAAGTCCTAAGGTGCCACTGAGTAGCTCAGACACCCTGGGGTTTCTACAGGTGGCGACTATCTACTTGCAATAGTGTCCAGTGATTTCCTTGATTGACTTGGAACAGATGAGTGGGGAAGGATTTGATGGCCTTCTGCCATCAGTGTTAATCCAGCTGGTCTGGCTAACCTAAAGGAATATGTCCTTCAACGCCCACTGTCTGTGTGTAACTCCCAGCTGAAGAGGAAGGACAGCCTTGTGCAGTGATGGACAGCCTGTCCCTGATGGACAGCTGCGTCTCTGCCAGCGCCATCAAACAAGATCTCAGATATTATGGGAGTGAAGGATCAGAACCTCTGAGAATAGGTGCTTATGGGCAGCAGAGCTGCCTTCTTGCCATCGTTCTTCCATTACTTTTTTTTCTCTTGGTTTTGTTTTGGTTTAAGGGCCACACTCACGATGCTCAGAGCTTACTCCTGGTTCCCAGGGATCACTCCTGGCAGGGCTTGGTGGACCATACCAGATGCTGGGAATGGAACCCGAGTTGGTAACATACAAAGCAATTGATAGTTTGATTTAAATAATTTTAGCAAAATGCTTACTGGACCGCTAATTTTGCTCAGTCTCATTCAGGACTGTTAAAAATCTTAATAATTGACAACACTGACAATGTATGGTAAAAGTCGAATCACACTCCTACAGAATATGAAGGGAATACAGTAAAGATATATTATCTCCTATAATTATTTTCTTTTGTCATCAATTTCTTTGCAAATACATATTTTCTCTCTCTCTCTTTGTCTCTCCACATACAAACACAAACACACATGCCTTTTTCATACTCTTTCAGCTCTATGACCTCCTGCCTTTTTTATTTTTATTTTTTTTTTGTTTGATTTTGGCTTGACTTTTTGAGGGTTATTTATTTATTTATTTATTTTGAGTACGCACACAAACGAGCGTGGGAGGTGATGTGTGCAAACATGCTCATTGTTTACTCAGTCTCAGGGCTCAGGGACCACTCCTGGTGGGCTCAGGGGACCATAGGTGCAGCAAAGGGTGGAAGTCAGATTGGCTAGGTGCAAAGCAAGCTCCTGAATTGTCTACTATCTCTCTGGCCCCCTCTCCTGTTTGTTTTCTACAAATGTCTAGAACCTCTCTAAAACGTCAGATTTTCAATTACTTAAGGGCATTGCTGCCACCTAGTGTTTAAAGTACAAGGAAGCAAGCAGAAGAGGCCTGAGAACAAATCTCACCTAAATACCCAGGGCCTGAGTTTGGCCTAAAGCAAAAGCACCTAACTGCAAAGGTGGGAGTTGAGATGTCACAATTTCACTCCCAGCATCCCCCTCTACTGTTTAGGAGCCTCGATGTCTCCAGCAAACAGTCACAGAGATGAGACCCCACACAGCCAAAGGAGGGAAAAAAAAATCCCTAAGCAATACCAATGTGACCTAAGTTTAAAACTCCTGTAAAAAAAAAAAAAATTAGTGTGATGACTTACTGATTGTGGACACAGGATTTGAAGTCAAGACAACTGATTCTGACATTTTGTTCTTTATACCATGTTATGCTAAAATATTTTCCAGGAATACAATTAAGCTAAGATATTTTAAATCTAGGGCAGGAGCAATAACATAGCAGTAGGATGTTTCCTTGCACGTGGCCAACCCCAGATGAACTCCGGTTTGATTCCCAGCATCCCATAGGGTCCCCCAAGCCTGCCAGAAGCGATTTCTGGGGTTACCCTTGGCTCTGCACTCAGAACTGGGTCTGTCCTGGGTTGGCCCATGCAAGACAAACGCCCTACCACTGTGCTATCTATCTGACTGCCAATCTTATTTTAATTTTTAATTGACTTATCATCAGTCTACAGTACTATTGAATTGCAAGGATTTCATTTCACATTTATGAATGTATTTGTCACCATTTCCTCTGCCAAAGTTCCAGTTCTAGCCATTTTACACCTCTCCCCCAAAAGAAGTTTTTGATCAACCCACATCTCCTTTCTCTCTAGCAACCACCGTAGGTACAACTGAATCTAGAATAAAGTTGGGTCACTCTTGCCAGTTTGTTTGCTTCAGTAATTTATAACCCACAATACAGTAAAACCTATGGTTGTTTACCTACTTGTTGTACTAGCAGTTTTTATATATTGTTCAAGTTTTATTTATTTTTTAATTAATTATTTTATTTATTATTAAGTTTTATCCATATTTGTCCCCAAATGCACAATTTCTTCATTTTTAGTACCAGATTATGCTCCAAAGTGAGTATAGAGATATGCACACCACACTTCTTAGCCTCCATTCATGAGAATTAGTGCTATGTTTGGGCTATTATGAATAACAACAATATGAACATATATATAGCTACAAACATAAGTGTTTGTATAGATGCCTTGAGTTGGTGTTTCTGTATCATCATTTTCTTCCCTTTCTAACTTTCCCTCTGTTGTCAGGTGTTGATGTACCAAGGGCTTGTCCACTTGGTTGAGTGCTTGGTCATGTGACGAGGACCATACCTGTGCAGTCGGCATCCCACCAACAGTGCTGGGGATCAATAACTCTGGGTCATGTGAAGTAACTGGGTTATGTGATGAGCTGGTTGAACTCAGCTCTACATTCAAGGCAGGGCTACTCTCACTGTGCCAGGTCCTATTTTTCATTTCAGAGCTATCCTGGCTTTTGTCATAGCTCAGCAATTCTCATCCCTACCAAGGCTTCTTTTGCCAAACCCATTCAACACTTCTTTTCTTTTTCTTTCTTTTTATTTTGTTTGTTTGTTTGAGCTATTGTTTTTCAGGGATCACTCCTTAGTCTTCTCCCTGCAAGGTAAGCACTTTACTAACACCCTGGCCCCTAATTGGACTTCTTGGATTTTGTTGTAGCTTCATGTGGATGCAATATGCTTGGGGTATGAATCACTTTTTAGATACTTGATGTCCATTGATCTTCTCCCAGCTGCTAGGTTACATTTCTGTCTCTGTGATAGTTTCTACTTAATTTGATAGAATTCCATTTCCTAACTCCTGCTTTTCTTTCCTTTGTCATTAAAATTACACCCACAGTACATCTCTGCTGTTGAGACACCGTTGCTCGATGTTTCTACATATCTCCTTTGACACCCTATGTTCAATGTTTCTACTTTGGGCTTTTGTGTCTTCGGCTCTGATATCTAAGTCTTTTGTCTCATTCGATTTCATCTTTGTGTATAATATTAAATAATGATAGCAATGAGTTCATGTTTTGCCTATAGCTATTCAGTTTCCCAGCATTATTTGTTTATCATGAGGAAGAAAAACTAACCTACTGATGCGAGGCCTTTCCACTGAGCAGCATCCCAGATCACCAACAGCAGTTATTGAAGAAGCTTTTTTCCCTCCGTGAAAGTATGCACTTTCATGAAATACTTATTGGAGCTTAGTATTCATAAATGCCTGGGTTTATTTCTAGGCTTGCTATTCTGTTCGTCTGTGTGCCTACTTTTTTAAAGTAGGACTATTATAAATGCCTTGTAATATAGTTTACAGTCAGGAAATATAATACCACCTTTTTTTTTTTGTCTCTAAACTACTTTGACTATTTTGAGTTTTTTGTGATTCTATACAAATTTTGGAATTGATGGTTCGATTTACTTAAAAGTTATTGCTATTTTGTATGGGTTGTCTTGACTTTGTAACTACATTAAGTAAAGCTATTTTTAAATTTTATATATTTATTTTATTTTTCAGGGTGGGGAAAGTTTGGGCTATACATTGATGATGATCAAGAAGGAACTGTTTCAGGCTTTACTTATGGGGGACCATGCTGTGCAAGGAAGTCAAGATGGGGTTGGCCTCCTGGAAGGCAAACACTTACCTGCTGTACTAAGGACACAGGGGATTAGGTTGGAAGAAAGGAAGACTTTGGCTCTAAAAAAAAGGAATTGTTGGTCACAAGGATGGGTCTAGAAGGTTACCTGATAAACTGTATTGTCAAAACTCTACCCTGTCACCTCGATAACCAAATAATATAGATGATCAGACACAAGAAGATCATCATCTCAGCATCCTGCCTGGTTTACCAGACAATCTCCTTTAAACTCAGTAAGAATACTGACCCACACACCTCCTTTGTTGAAAAGGTATAGAAAGGGCCCGGAGAGATAGCATAGCAGCGTTTGCCTTGCAAGCAGCCGATCCAGGACCAAAGGTGGTTGGTTCGAATCCCGGTGTCCCATATGGTCTCCCGTGCCTGCTAGGAGCTATTTCTGAGCAGAGAGCCAGGAGTAACCCCTGAGCACCGCCAGGTGTGGCCCAAAAACCAAAAAAAAAAAAAAAAAAAAAAAAAAAAGTATAAAAAGAAGAAGAATCCTTTTATTCTCTGGAATTCTTCAGGAGACACATCCCAATCCTTCTTTCCCTTCCTTAAAATCTTTTCTGGCTATTTGGTCTCCATCCCTTGCTTTTCATCTTACCAAGAACCTGAATGCCTGTCCCCACTATAACATTATGTCTTTAGCTATTAAGTAGGGTCATTATTATTATTATTATTATCAATATTATTTGTTTTTTGGGTCACACTCAGAGGTGCTCAGGAGTTACTTCTGGCTCTGCATTCATAAATTGTTCCTGGAGAGCTTAGGGACTATATGGGATGCTGTAAATCGAACCAGGGTCCATCCAGAGTTGGTCGAATGCAAGGCAAATGCCCTGCCACTGTGCTACTGCTCTGGCCCCTATAAGAAGGATGATAATTTTAGTAATGCTTATTTCTCCAATCCCTGAGCACAGAATGACTTTGATATCTTTGTGTCTTAATTATGTCTTCAGTCTTTCACCTCTTTTGTTAGCTGTACTCCTGAAATTTATCTATTAGGATTAAGTTTTTACTGGTTTGTTATTTGAGGGGGGGTACCTCCCTTTCCTCCACCACCTTTTTTGCTTAAAAAAAATGCAACTGACTTGTGTATATTAATTTTTTATCCTCCACTTTACAGGGCTCATTTATTATTTCTAGTACTCTTTTGTAGAATCACTGGGTTTATATATATATATGTATATATATATGTATGTGTATGTATATATATATATATATATATATATTATTGGTAAAAGCAGAGAGATTGAGGGGAATGGGACTGGTCCAGGTTCAATTTTCAGCATCCCATATGGTCCCCCGAGCCTGCCAGGAGCAATTTCTGAGCAATGAGTCAGGAGTAACTCCTGAGCGCCACTGGGGTTGGCCCAAAATAAAAATAATAATAATAATGATAAAATTTTAAAAAACCTAAAAGCCTAAAAAGTCTAAAAGGATGTAGGCCTTCCCTGTGACAGAGGACTACCTGAGGATCCTAAAGACATATAAAATTCCAGACTAGAACATGGCTGGACCTCCTGGGAGGAGACTCCACAGTTAGAACAAATATTATACTTAAGTTTCAAAAGACCAAGGACTGAAGAGATAGTACCATAAGTTTGCCTTGCATGCTGGTGATCAAGTTGGAGTCCTGGCACCCAATAGAATTCCCCCAAGCTGCCAGAAGGGATCCTTGAACATAGAGTAGCTCCACCCCCATAAAACAAAAGAATTTCAAAAGATCATCAATAGGCCAAGCTCACCCCCTGAGCAATTACCCTAACAATAATCTTGGAATCATTTTGGGGAAAGTATTGAAATTAAGTTGGTAGAAGAAGAGGACACATTTGCTGCCTGCATATATACTGCCCATATCTCCCCTCATGAGATAGATGTTTTCATACTCAGGTTCATACTCATTATTCTGGGGTTGATCCACATTTGAGATGTGTCCATCCCTTGGGCTTTCTACCCTCTGGAGAAGTTGGTGCTCTTTAGAGCACATATTTTACCTTACATCTTTCCTTATCTCACTTTATTTCCCAATAAACCTGTATGCCTCCACCTAAAATTCTTTTCTGTGAGGAAAAGCGTTAGACCCAAAAGACTTGGATCAGATGTAGAATGGAGTTTCCTTCCCTACAAATAGCCATCCATTGCTACAGCTTGAATTCACTGTTTCCAAAATACTGGGTGTCAAGGGGCCAGAGTGATAGCACAGTGGGTAGGGCTTTTGCCTTGAACACAGCTGACCAGGGTTTAATCTCCGCCATTCCATATGGTCTCCCAAGCACTGTCAAGTGTGATTTTTTTTTTAGTGCAAAGCCAGGAGTAACCCCCTGTGGGGGCTCAAACCCCCACCCCCAAAGAAAAGAAATTGAGTGGCAGGAATTATCTCCCACACTGTACAGAACAAGTGAACGGACTTCAGGTTACAGCTTTACACAGCTTTCCAGTTGCCTCGATGGGGCTGGTGAGACATGATTATCAGTGCCATGCAGGGGCATCACAGACTCTCATTAGTCCTGGACTCCCAGGCACTTCTCTGGGTCACACATGTAGTTCCAAAGGGAAGATATATATGTCCTTCCTCAGGCTACCTTCTCACTTTACATAAGCCACCTGGGGGAACCACCACCAGTAACACTTGCACTTACCTGTGTTGGGTATATTGGGTTCACTACAATATCTTCTTTGACTGATTAGCTCTGATATTTGTTTGTTTTTGTTTTGGAGCCTCACCCATTGGCGTGCAGGACTTACTCCTGACTGTGCACTCAAAAACCACCTCTGGCAGGCTTGGGGGACCAAATGGGATACTAGGAATCAAACTTGGGATGGCCACATGTAAGGCAAATGCCCTAAATGCTGTACTATCGGGCCCGGAGAGATAGCACAGTGGTGTTTGCCTTGCAAGCAGCTGATCCAGGACCAAAGGTGGTTGGTTCAAATCCCGGTGTCCCTTATGGTCCCCCGTGCCTGCCAGGAGTTATTTCTGAGCAGACAGCCAGGAGTAACCCCTGAGCACCGCCGGATGTGACCCAAAAACAAAAACAAAACAAACAAACAAAAAAAATGCTGTACTATCGCTCTGGCCTCCTGTGATCATAGTTAATGTGTAATAGACATATCTCTCTGCTTGTCTATATTTAGTTGAAATCTATAAGATCTGGGATGAGAATGGCAGGTCATTTTCTCTGCATTGTTGGCTTGGCTCACGCTCTGTACTTGCGTTTATTTGTCTTATATCTGATGTGAGATTATGCTATGTACAGTTCAGATGGATCCTGGGATTTTAGCCATCCAACTACTCTCTTCAGGCCATTCATATTTTGTGACTGTTTATATATGGGGCTTTCTTGATGCCATTGTAGCTTTAGTTTCCTGATTTTCTTCTCTCCCTTTTGTTTCTGTCTTTTCTATAACTGTTGTTTCTCTCAATTTCTTCATTGTTTTTCTTTGAAGATCTCTGCTCCAGAGTCTTGTTTTTTTGTCTACTGTGGAGATTGTATCACACTTTCCATATCTAAAGAAGTCTTTTTTTCTGCTGGTATCTGCCCCCACCCCTGTCATTTGACTACATAGGTTCCCTATCACTTTCTTCCTCCTCTTTATCTTTTTTTAATCTCCCACCACAGTTGTTTTCTTTCTGTTAATATATTCCTGTTGATAAACTTGATGTTTTGTTTTTGTTCTTTGTTTTTTTCTTTACACAAATAATTCCTTTCAACATTTTCTGAGACTATGTGTTGTAGGTAGAGTATTTTTTTGAGCATAGTATTATTGGCTGGCAGTTTTTGCTATTTTGCAGAATATGCGATTCTATTCTCTCCTATACTACATAGAACTTCTACTGAAAAGTCTGATGAAATTCTGACAGGTAGGACAAGGTGTCTCAATATAGACTTGTCAATATTTTTATAACTGCCTCTTTCAAATATTCTCTTTTTTTTGCCAATTACACATATATAGTACTTTTATATGTGGTTTCATGTATTTTGGGGCTTGGTTTAGGGCATAACTGGTGGCTCTCAGTAATTAGTCCTGGCACTACGCTCAAAAACCATTCCTGGCAGGCTTGGGGGACCATATGAGAGCCTTACACACAGATAACCTAGGTTTGATCCCCGGCATCCAATATGTTCCCCAAGTACACCAGAGGTGATTCTTTAGTTCAGACTAAGTGAAACCCCTGGGCATCAGGATTTAGGTTGTGTCCCCTAAACAAACAAAATCTACTTAGAAAGGTGCTAGAGATATAGTACAATTGCATATGACAATCCTACTTCAATCCCAAGCACCACATATGGTTTCCTGAGCCTCACCAAGAGTGATCCTTGGGGTGCGGAGCTAGGAATAAGCCCTTAGCACTGCAGGGTGTGACCCAAAAGCTAAATAAATAAATCAAATACACAGATGTTCTCAATTTGGATAAATAGAAGGGACTGTGTGAATGATCATGTTTTTCTGTGAAAGCTGCCTTGAAGCAACTATTATGTTTTTAAGACAAAATCTACAATTGAAATGTATCTTTATTGTGCACCAATTGCACAATAAATATCAGTCAAAAATCTCAATGAAGGATAAATAAATTATTTCGGGTCTTTGCCTTTTTGGCCTTTGGCGGGCTTTTGCCTCTTTTGGTCTTTGACCAGCATGGAGGTCAAAGGAAGATGGCTGAAAGGAGTTAAGATGCAGAGCTAGCTAAGAATGGCTGAATGCTTGAAAGGTTAGGATAGAGACCACACATGTGGTGGATAGGGTATGAATAAAGTTGATGCTTTCTGAAAAAATAAATAAATAAATAAATAAATAAATAAATAAATTATTTCAAACTCTAGCTCCTCTTGTACCCATTTAAGAACTGACTTTCTGACACATTGTGACTCCTTAATATCACTTTGTATATATTTGACTTTTTATGGCTTATTTAAAGTAGAGGACTAATTAAAAAATTAACCATATGTCTCTAAGGCATGTAGTAGAATGAACAAATGGGTACCACCTACACTGTAGGGTAATCATCAGTGTCCAGCTGATCAACACACCCACAACTCTGGTTGCCTGGTGAACCTCAGAAACTTCCAGGTATACACTGGAATTATGTGACACTGTATTGTGGCTGCAGTCACCAAATTTGGAGGGGGGACTTAAAATAACCTCCCAAGCAGTGCCCAAGGACTCAAGGGCCACCAGTGTCTAGGAGTTACCAAGGTCACACTCCCTCTTTTTTTCCCTCTCCCTGACTTAATTTCTACTTCTTAGTTCTACAATATATCAAAGGATACCCCTCACAGCTCACTAGACCACAGTATTATATTCTTTTCATTTGTGGGGTTTGAGTTTGTATATTTCAAATTTTTTCAATAAAGGATTTAAGGGCTGGAATTATAGTACAGGACTTAAGACACTTGCTTTGCATGTGGCTAATCTGGATTCAATCCCTAAAACCCCATATGGTTCCCCAAGTCCTGCCTCCTTGTTCAGTGAGTGAAATCCCTCAACACAGAGCCAGGAGTACACCTTGAGCACTGCCAGGTGTGAATCCCCACTGCTCCCAATAAATAAATAAATAAATAAATAAATAAAAACAGTAGCAAGGAAATACATTTTGTTTCAACCATCTAATCTGTGTTGGTTTCTCATGGCAACACTAGTCAAAGAATTCAGCTTCCCAAATTCCCACCCACCCGTGTTCATTCACACTAAGTTTCCGCTGATACGTTGTAGCTACGGTCTTGGGTTCTAGCTTTTCAAAATAAGTATTACCAACAGTCAGAAAAATAATGTAGAAATAATGGGGGTAGAGAGAACTCAACTAGCTCTGCTCCTGGTGTGAAGGGTAGCCCTGGTGCACTGCTAGGTGTGATCCAAACACAAACAGCAAGCAAATAATAATGAGGGGACTCATTCTTACAATCATGGGAGACTGATTTATGCCACCAACAGTTTATGTAAACTTGGAGGAGGATTCTGAAGAGGCTACTAGAAAGAATCTGTTAGAGGAAAATTCAGCCAGCTGACTACATTTTTGCCTTGAGGCCCTGATGCCAAGTTCATACTTCTGATCTGTTTTGCCCTGGCTGTATTTAAGGCTGCGAACACTCATGCCACTGCTTTGTAGCACAGAAAACCAGTTCAGTATAAATGTGACAACTGACCCAAGGTAGCTCATTGCTCTATGTGATGAAGGCCACTACTTAAATTCTAAGAGTTCAGAAGACAGTTTTCTCTTTCCCATGGTGTCTTAATAAATCACTGTTATGTTCAGTTCATTAAAATTCTAGATTGAAAAATTTCCATTCCCTTTCTAACAGTCACACTGTTTTGAATCATACTGAACAGTTCTCTTTTTTGTTTTTTTTTTTTTTTGGGGGGGTAGGGGAGGAGATCACACCCAGGGTACTCAGAATTCACTCCTGGCTCTGCATTCAGCAATCACTTCTAGTAGGGCTCAAGGTATTAGGGAACTGAACCCAGGCTGTCAACATGCAAAACAAGAGCCCTACTTGCTATACTATTTCTCCAGCCTTTCGTTTTTCTTTCTGCTCCATTTTTCTCTTTCAGTTACCTAACACTGGACTTTTTCATTTGAGATGGTATCTGTCTATTGTGAGGAATCGGGCTTGCCTTGCACTATAAAAAGGTGACAAGTCTTCTTTCTCCTACCTTTGTTGGCCAGGACACAGGATTTCAGGCTGTTCCTGGCTCTCCCCAGGGTTTGCAATTAAGTCTTTCTCTCCCAGAAACAGGGAGAGAAGAGAAACTGGATTTTTGCTCTGCTCTGCCTCTGGCCTGCTGGAGTTCAATCAACTTTACCAAGTTGACTAACATTAGATCTAACTTGGTCATTACAGTCTTTCCCAACAAAACAGTCAGAGTCACCTGCTTAGAACGCAATTCAGGACCCTTAGGCAATGACCTGAGGTAGAACACCTGCCTGACAGATACTGCCATTTGCAATCACACTGTGACCAAAATTGTGCAAACACCACAAGCAAGTGTGTGATTCCTTATCACTGCAGCAGCATAAAGGAAGAGAGGGCAATAATCCAAATTCTGTCACTCTGCTTAGATTTAGCAAAGCTCCCATTTCAAGAAAAAAAAAAATAAGGGCCTCGTGCCCACAGATTTTTCTTACACATGCACACATACAAACACACACACACACACACACACACACACACACATGAACTCACACACATATGCACACACTACAGGTCCATTCATGCCACTTCTGCTTCCGACTCTGTGATAGCCTTCCTGTTTTCTCCCCTAGCTGTGTTTAAAGCCTACCAGGCATATGCATGTAGATGATGTCCTTAATGAAAAATATTGAAATCCTGACTTTCATATACCTTATAAAGGTGACTATTTTCAAAATGGCTCTTTGCAGATGTGATGGAGCTAAATTGAGGTCTTACTGGATTAGTAAAACCTAAATTCTGTGCTCAGGACTCTGCATTCAGGAATCATTCATGCCCAGGGGACATGTGGGATGTCAAGGATCAAACACTACAGGCCAAAGAAATAGTACAGAGGTCAAGGCATCTGTCTTAAATAAGCTGACCCCGGTTCTATCCTTGGTACCACAAGAAGTGATCCCTGATCACAGAGCCAGGTATAAGCTCTAGGCACTGCCAGGTATAGCCCCCAAAATAAAATAAAGTCAGATTAAAATTTGCACCCCAGAAGTAGGGCATTTGCCTTGCAGGCAGCGGACCTGGATGGACCCAGGTTTGATCGCCGGCATCCCATAGGATCCCCTGACCCTGCCAAGAGAGATTTCTGAGTGCAAAGCCGGCAGTAACCCTTGAGCGCTGCTGGGTGTTGTCCCAAAATAAAATGCATTAAAAAAAAGTGATGATTGTTGTGTATGTAAATATTTTGGGGGATTACTATGTTACTCACCCTAAACTGATTGGTGATTGTGCCCTACCCTAGGGTGTGACCTGGCATTCTGCCCCCACCCTAGGGTAGTACCTGATTCTGCTTCCACCATTGGTTGGTATCTGATCCCACCATTGGGTGGTACCTGACTCTGGGGGATAAAAACAAGGGTCTGTGGAAGGCCGAGGCTTTTTGGCTGGAACTGAAGCTGAGTCTTTGGACTTCAGTCTTGTCCACCAAATAAAGCTAATATTTCCACGAGCCTGACTGTCGCTAGCTGTTTACCCGCCGTTTCACCTCAGAACCGTCGGCTAGACAGGGTGGCAGACGCGTGCTCCAAGCTGGAAGAGAAAGGCCTCATCCTCCATCCCTCCATCAGTCAACCTCTTCAGGGGTTAATTTGCAACAATGATAAAGGTCAAGAGATCTCTCATGGGCATGAAGCACAGATCTGGAAGCACAGGGATCAGGTTAAATCCTGCCACACCTGGCCTTCTCCACAGCATCACTGCCAAGGTCTAGACACTAATGTAATGATATAGTGGAAATGATGTATATGAGAGCAATACGCACACATGTGGTGCCATCATGGATAGGATCTTGGCCCATCCCCTACGGAGTGTGATGAATATACATGGAGAAACAGCTTAGAGATGATTGTTTTGGTCATAGGGTGGGCCTTGATTCAATTGGAAGCTGATGACCTTCCACAGACATCTGTACAGAGCAAGGCTGTGGGGAAACTTGGAGAGTAAGTTCTCCTGGAGGAGAAGAGAGGTAGCCCAGTGCTCAGCTAAGATTTCTAGCCTGCAGAGTCCAGAAAAAAAGCATTTCTGGGTTTTTTGTTTTGTTTTGTTTATTTGGGCTGGGTTGAATTTCTAGCTATGCTGTGGGGACTACACCCGGGCATCTGGATACAGAGCATGGACTCTGGCCATTACGCATTGCACGTCATCCTGGTCTCACCAATGACTAAAGCCCACCTGGTTTGCACAGGAACTCACATAACTACCAACCAATGGCTTTTTGTTTGTTTGTTTGTTTGTTCTTGTTTGGGAGCCACATCTGGCTTACTCCTGGCTCTACACTCAGACAACATCTCTCCAGTTGGAGCTGGAGAGATAGCACAGCAGTAGGGCATTTGCCTTGCTAGCAGCTGATTCAAACGAATTGTGGTTCAAATCCCGGCATCCCATATGGCCCCCCATGCCTGCCAGGAGCGACTTCTGAGCGCAGAGCCAGAAGTAACCCCTGAGCGCCTCTGGGTTTGAACCAAAAACCAAAAATCAGAAAAAGTGTTTAGAAATTTCTCCTGGAAGGCTCAGATGACCATATAGGATGCCAGGAATGGAATCTGGGTCCATCCCTGATTGCTGCATGCAAGGCAAATGCCCTACCACTGTGCTATTGCTCTGGTCCCCCAACCAATGGCTTTTGAGCCCCATCCTCTTTGTTTCTTCACCCTGTCTTCTCCTCATAGTGGCAGATTGCTACAGAAACTATACAGAAGATTCATGTGGTAGTTTTCAAAACAAACACACAAATCCCCTGATCCTTTTGAGAGTTTAATCCCCTTGAGTGTAGGCTGGATTAAGTGATTATCTTCTGATAAACAAGACCAAAGTGACAGTGTAATGCTCCTGAGATCCAGCCTGAAGTGCATGACTTGTCTCTGTCTACCTTTCTCTCACTTATTGGCCTTGGGGAGGGGGTGGGGGTGGAGACAGTTGTATTGCTGAGCCGTCCTGTGCAGATGATGTGGGAGCAGGGGCTAGAGTCTGCAGTTAATGGCCACAGGAGAGCACAGAGAAACATGTTTGAGAGACTCCTCTCAGTGGGAGGCTTCCTACCGGTTCCCCTTCTCGAATATAATAGTCAGGGATAAAGAGATAGGACAAGCATTAAGGTACCTGTCATGCATGCAACTGACCAGAGTTCAATGCTCAGCAACTCTTAAGCTCCACCAAAACAGGGAGTAAATCCTGACTGAGCATCAACATGTATAGCTTTAAAAAACAAACAAACCTAAACTAAATAAATCAAATATTTATCTGAATTAAGAAGGTAAAAGAAGCTAACTGAGCCCCAACATCAATGAGACGAGAGCAGTACCTCTGCAACATATTGTTTTACTCTCGAAAAGACTGTCCAAAGCTAGCCTGGTTCTATCACTGGCACCTCATGGTTCCAACAACACTTCCAGGAGCAAGTCCCAAGCATAGAATCATGAGTTAGCTCTGATTTTTGCTAGGTGTGGCCCACATCAATCCTGAAAAATTAAAACCCACATACCCTGCTTCATATTTTCAATATCCATTTATCAATTTTGTAAGTATTATTTATTTTTTAAACTTCTGAGAAGTTGGAGACAATGTATTCCTCATTGGTACAGAGTGTTAACTGGATGTTTTCTTGCATAATTTTAGTACACTTTTCAAATGTTATACTTTTCAATCTCTAAAATTATGACTTGCAGCTCAAGAGAGAATATAGGGCTTAAGGTATTTGCCTTGCACGCAGCTCGCTCCAATTCTAGCTTGCACTGCAAAGTGAACCTCTGAGTCCCCCTGTGGTCTCTGAGTCCAAGTGAGGCCCAGAAAAAAATTTTAATTAAAATATAAGTACCCCTGGGGACCAGAGTACAGTGGGGAAGGCACTTGCCTTGCATGTGGCCAACCCAGATTTGACTCTGGAACCACCAAAGCAAAACAAACAAAAGAAATATTGTCTAGGAATAAATCTCTTAGGTGAAATGTTGGGATAGATGCTGACAAGCAAAGAACTCATCAAAGCACAACCTAAAATTAACCCTTTCCTGGGGAAAGCATATTCCCACACCTCCATGACGTTTTAATCACTATGGCTTTTTACTAAAGCTCCAGGTTAGGTAAAAAAATGAGACTCATTTTTTTTTTGGTGTTGTTTTTTGTTTTTCAGTATGTATTTGGCTAACCTGGGTTTCTTGTGGTTACATACAAATTTTATAATTCATTTTTCTGTCTTTAAAAAAACTATCTAAATTTGGATAGGGATTGTATTGAATCTGTATAGTAATTTAGGTAAGATAGACATTTTATTGATGTTGATTCTTCCTACCGATGAGCATGGGATGTTCTTTCCTATGTCCAATACATTCTGACAATTTATGTCTTTATTCTTATTTGTTTCCAAAAATCTCTGATTTCCTCTTTGTTTTATGTTTGTTTGTTTTTGTTTTTGTTTTTGGGCCACAACCAGTGATGCTCAGGGGTTACTCCTGGCTACGCGCTCAGAAGTCGCTCCTGGCTTGGGGGACCATATGGGACACCGGGGGATGAAACCGCGGTCCGTCCTAGGCTAGCGCAGGCAAGGCAGACACCTTACCTCTAGTGCCACAGTGCCGGCCCCTGATTTCCTCTTTGTACTCTGTCCCATTGGTTGTTCATTAACGAGCTGTTTATTTTCAGGATTTAAGGTTTCTCTTCTGTGTCTGTAGTTCACTTCCTTTTTTATTTTTATTTATTTATTTTATTTTATTTTATTTTTTTGGTTTTTGGTTTTTGGGTCACACCCGGCAGTGTTCAGGGGTTACTCCTGGCTCCACGCTCAGAAATTGCTCCTGGCAGGCACAGGGGACCATATGGGACGCCGGGATTCAAACCGATGACCTTCTGCATGAAAGGCAAACGCCTTACCTCCATGCTATCTCTTCGGCCCCTAGTAGTTAACTTCTATTTTCAGTGCATTGCGAACTGAGAAGGTATTTTGTTCAAGTTATAACCTCTTAATTTTTATGGAGTCATATTTTATAGTATAGCATGTGATCTATCCTGCAGAATTAGTGATGTACATGGAGAAGAATATGTATCCAGTTTTTGGGGTACAGAGAGTCCTGTATATTCTACTAGGCCACTTTCTTAAATGTTTGCACTTAGATGTAGCATATTCTTATTAGTATTCATCCTGTTTTACCTATCAAGAGTAGACAGGGTGGTGTTTAGATGTCCCACTCTTATGATATTGCTATAGATGTCTTATTTCATATTTGTCAACAATTGTTTTTGTTGTGTATGTAAATACTTTAGGGGATTATTATATTACTGACCCTACCCTGATCGTGATTGTGCCCTACCCTAGGGTGTGACCTGGCATTCTGCCCCCACCCTAGGGTGGTACCTGATTCTGCTTCCACCATTGGGTGGTATCTGATCCCACCATTGGGTGATACCTGATTCTGGGGGATAAAAACAAGGGTCTGTGGAAGGCGAGTGGCTTTTGGCTGGAACTTATGCTGAGTCTTTGGACTTCAGTCTTGACCACCAAATAAAGCTAATATTTCCACAAGCCTGACAGTCTGCGAGCTGTTTATCCGCCGTTTAACCTCAGAACCATCGGCTGAACAGGGTGGCAGACGCGTACTCTGAGCTGGAGGGGAAAGACTTCATCCTCCATCCCTCCATCAGTCAACCTCTTCAGGGGCTGACTTACAACAGTTTTAAATATTTTATTGGACCCTCATTGGTGCTTATATGGTAGAAGTATAATTTCTTCCTGTTATCTATATTTCTTGATTATTAATAAATGTCCATCTTTGTCCCTTATGAATTTAAGTCTAAAGTTTGTGCCATCTGATATTAATATGTCCACTCCAGCTTTTTAAGGGAGTTATTTGCTTAGATTTTGTCCTCCAAGCTTAGATTCTGTGTATGTTTTTTCTGACTATTCAGATGTGATTCTTTTCGTTTTGTTTTGTTTTGTTTTTGTTTTTTGGGGTCACACCCGGTGGTGCTCAGGGGTTACTCCTGGCTGTCTGCTCAGAAATAGCTCCTGGCAGGCACGGGGAACCATATGGGACACTGGGATTCGAACCAACCACCTTAGGTCCTGGATCGGCTGCTTGCAAGGCAAACGCCGCTGTGCTATCTCTCCGGGCCCCAGATGTGATTCTGTATGCATCAGAATGTTGGATTAAGCGTTTTGATCCATTTGGTAACCCTGTGTCTCTTAACTGGTGAATTTAGTCTATTGACATTGAGAGAGAGTTATCATGGGACTTAGTGAATAGACCATGTTTGTAAACACCCAGAAACTCCACCATTCCAATATAATAAATGCAAATAAAATGGTGAAACTAAGCAAGGAAGATGCAGCTGAGTATATGAAGAGAAATCCTAGAAATTTCCAAGTTTATCGAAAAGCATGAGCCAAAGATCAAGGACATAAATAAAATTTAATGTCTTAGTAGTAGAAATCAAGGTATCACAACCCTGCAAAATTAAGAAATATATACATGAACAATTCAACCAACTCAAAGAAGAACTGTATCAGAAGATGAGAGAAGCCATACAAATTGAACTATGGAAACTAAAAAACATGTTATCAAGCCATAGTAGCAGAATTATACATGTGGAATATCACATGGATGACCTTGCAGAAAATTTATTAACTAGCAATGACAAAGAGTCAATAAAATGTGAGACATGAACCATTGGATAAATGTTGGGTACTTAATGAAAAAAACACAAAATACATAATTTTGGGTTTATAGGAATACCAGAAGAGAAGATAAATGAGAAAAATAAAAAATAAGTAGTGAGGGAGCTAATAAAAGAGAAATTTCCCACTCTAAAAAGAGGTTGCTGTACAAATTCAAGAGACAAAAAGTTTTTTAATATAATATCTTTATTTAAACATCTTAATTACAAATAGGATTGTGATTAGGTTTCAGTTATGTAAAGAACAGCCCCCTTCACCAGGGCAACATTCCCACCACCAATGTCCCAAATCTCCCTCCATCCCACCCCCCCCACCTGTACTCTAGACAGGCTTTCCAGTTCCCTCATTCATTCACATGGTTATGGTAGTTCTCAGTGCAGTTATTTCTATAACTGCATTCACCACTCTTTGTGGTGAGCTTCATGAAGTGAGCTGGAAGTTCCAGCCCTCCTCTCTTTGTCTCTAAAAATTGTTGCAAAAATGACTTTTATTTTTCTTAAAACCCATAGATGAGTGAGACTATTCTGTGTCTAACTCTCTCCCTCTGACTTATTTCACTCAGCATGATAGATTCCATGTGCATCCATGTATAGAAAAATGACTTCATCTCTCCTGACAGCTGCATAATATTCTATTATGTATATGTACCACAGTTTCTTTAGCCATTCATCTGTTGAAAGGTATCTTGGTTGTTTCCAGAGCCTGGCTATTGTGAATAGTGCTGCAATAAATATAGGTGTGAGGAAGGGATTTTAGTATTATATTCTTGTGTTCCTAGGGTATATCCCTAGGAGTGGTATAGCTGGATAGAATGGGAGCTCAATTTCCAGTTTTTGGAGGAATCTCCATATCGCTTTCCATAAAGGTTGGACTAGACGGCATTCCCATCAGCAGTGAATAAAAGTTCCTTTCTCTCCACATCCCCGCCACACTGCTTGTTCTCTTTCTTTGTGATGTGTGCCAATCTTTGTGGTGTGAGATGGTATCTCATTGTTGTTTTGATTTGCATCTCCCTGATTATTAGTGCTGAGGAGCATTTTTTATGTGCCTGTTGGCCATTTGTATTTCTTTTTTATCAAAGTGTCTGTCCATTTCTTCTCCCCATTTTTTGATGGGATTAGATTCTTTTGTAAAGTCTGTCAGTGCCCTGTGCATTTTGGATATTAGCCCCTTATCTGATGGGTATTGGGTGAATAGTTTCTCCCACACGGTGGGTGGCTCTTATATCCTGGGCACTATTCTTTTGAGGTGCAGAAGCTTCTCTGCTTAATGTATTCCCATCTGTTTATCTCTACTTCCAATTGTTTGGAAAGTGCATTTTCCTCCTTGAAGATACTTTTAGTCTCAATGTCATGGATTGTTTTACCCACGTGTTGTTCTATATACCTTATGGTATCAAGTCGAATATCAAGGTCTTAATTTATTTGGATTTTACCTTCGTACACGTTGTTAATTGGGGATCTATGTTCACTTTTTTGCAAGTGTCTAACCAGTTGCCAACACCACTTGTTGAAGAGGATTTCCCTGCTCCACGTAGGATTTATTGCTCCTTTGCCAAAAATTAGGTGATTGTATATCTGGGGAACATTCTCTGATTGCTCAAGCTATTCCACTGATCTGAGAATCTGTCTTTATTCCAATACCATGCTGTTTTGATAACTATTGCTTTGTAGTACAGTTAAAGTTGGGAAAAGTAATGCCTCCCATATTCTTTTTTCCTATATTTAGAAATGTTCCTTTCATTCCCATCTTGCTGAGAGTTTTGATCAAGAATGGGTGTTGGACCTTTTCAAATGCTTTCTCTGCATCTATTGATATGATCATGTGATTTTTATTTTTCTTGTTGTTGATATTTTGTATTATGTTGTTAAATTTATGGATGTTAAACCATCCGTGCATTCCTGTGATGAGACCTACTTGATTGTAGTGTATGATCCTCTTGATGATGCATTGGATCCTATTTGCCAGGATTTTGTTGAAGATCACAGTCCTGTCAACACTTGATAGGTCAACCAGACTGAAACCCAACAAAAATTTACTAGCCCTGAAAATAGAAATGGAAGAAAAAGGACTAGTATATATATAGTATATATATATACATATATATATATACATATATATATATACATATATATACACACACACTCCAACCCAAAAAACCTGGATACACATTCTTCTCCACATGCTTGGACATAAAACATACCTCCATAAAATCAAGAGGATAGAAATTTTTCAGGCTACCTTTGCTGACCACAAGGTTTTGAAATTAGATATGAACTACAAAGGGACACAGAAGAAAAACTTTAACAATTGGAAATTAAACAGCCTGCTACTGAACAACAAGTGGGTCTGAGATGAAATCAAAGAGGAAATCAAAACTTTCCTGGAAACAAATGATAATGAAGACATAAACTATCAGAATCTATGGGACACAGCAAAAGTGGTCCTGAGAGGAAAATTTATAACTTTGCAAGCACACATCAGGAAGGAAGGAAGAAGGGGCATACCTGAATAACTTAATGACGCAGCTTATAAAATTAGAAATTGACCAACAAAAGGAACGAAAAATAGGGAGACAGAAGGAAATAACAAAGCTGAAAGCAAAAATCAATGAAGTGGAAACCCAAAAAACAATCTAAAAGATCAACGAAAGCAGAAGTTGGTTTTTTGAAAAAATAGACAAGATTGATAGACCATTAGCAAAATTTACAAAGAGGGAGAGAGAAACCTGATAACCCATATTAGAAATGAAAAGGGGGAGATCACGACAGATATTGCAGAGATCCAAAGGGTAATCAGAGACTACTTTAAGAAACCTTATGCTACTAAACATGAGAACCTATAAGAAATGGATAAATTCTTGGACACTTATAACCTTCCACGGTTATGTAAGGAGGATGTATCATATCTAAATATCCCCATCACTATTGAGGAAATTGAAACTGTAATCAAATGTCTGCCTAAAAAGAAAAGCCCAGGCCCAGATGAATTTACTAATGAATTCTTTCAAACCTTTCAAGAGGAACTACTACCAATCCTAGCCAGGCTCATCCAGATAATCCCCCAAGCCTGGTCTGATTTCTGAGCACATAGCCAGGAGTAACCCCTTAGCATCACAAGATCGGGGTGATAGCACAGTGCTAGGTCATTTGCTTGCAGACAGCTGACCCAGTACAGACCTGGGTTCGATCCCAATCATCCCATATGGTCATTCCAGCCAGGAGCAATTTCTTAGCTTATAGCCAGGAGTAACCCTTGAATTTCTCCAGGTTTGTCCCAACCCTAGGCCCCCCAAAACAGAAAATATAAAGTTCATAGACCAAGTAAAAAATCAATAAACTAGTATGCAATATTTTATCATACTTAGACAACCTCTTTAGTTTAGAAAAATAACCTTAAAACCATATATACTCAAACCAAATTTCATACAAAGAACTCCATAAATCACTTTCTTAAACACCCTGGTATTCCAGCAATTCAAATCACAAAATGCAAAGATCAATGAGAAAGCTAAGGAAGACATCTATTGTGGGGATTATGGAGAGAAATCCAGGCAAATCTACAAGTTTACCAAAATGCCAGAACCTTGTAGATGAGCACCTGGAATCAAACTTCCTCCATAAAAGCTCTAATGCCGCCTGGCACACTCTTGCTCTAGGCTAGAATTCCTCCCTGAGGACTAAGAAACAGCAACAACTTGCTCGAAGGGCAGGTTTTCCTTGCCTTGCCACCTAAATATGAGATGAAATTGGAAGATGTTCCGTATCACTCAGACTTCGACATAGGTTTTGTACAAAAAAAAAAGATCTCTAATTACAGAAGCCTGAGAGGAAAACCACGCTTGACATACCACTTCCTGGGACCATAAAGAAAGACCTTGGAGGTTGGATAATTAGTATGCTGGAGCTTGTAGTCAGTCTTTTGACAGTATGCTTTATGGGTAGGGATAATCTTTTTTTTTTTTTTTTTTTTTTTTTTTGGTTTTTGGGCCACACCCGGTAACGCTCAGAGGTTACTCCTGGCTATGCGCTCAGAAGTTGCTCCTGGCTTGGGGGACCATATGGGACACCGGGGGATCGAACCGCAGTCCGTCCAAGGCTAGCGCAGGCAAGGCAGGCACCTTACCTTTAGCGCCACTGCCCGGCCCCGGGATAATCTTTTTTTAAGCCAAGGATATTTTCTTTCTAATTTCCTCAATGTTTGCTGTGCCTATGCAAAACAAACAAACCTGTCACACATACAACCTTTTTATTGTATTTTATTTTTAAATGTATATTTATATCTTCTAGATAGGGGTTCTTGCCTTTTCCATAGAGCCTTAGGACATGAAATACTTTGTTTTAATTCATATTTTGTTTCTACAAATTAAGAAAAAAATAGTGGATGTTCCAGGGGCCAAGTAGTATCAGGTGCATTAGGTAAAAATGTCAGAACTATATACCAAAGTCAAATTTAATGACAATAGTAACAAGAGACCTAAACTATATCAATCAAAACATAAAATGGATCAGATTTCAAATGAATTTATATTTTCTTTTTGTTTTTGTTTTTGTTTTTGGGCCACACCCGGCGGTGCTCAGGGGTTACTTCTGGCTGTCTGCTGAGAAATAGCTCCTGGCAGGCACAGGGGACCATATGGGACACCGGGATTCAAACCAACCACCTTTGGTCCTGGATCGGCTGCTTGCAAGGTAAATGCCGCTGTGCTATCTCTCCGGGCCCTCAAATGAATTTATAAATCTATCTGTGATACAGAAACCTTTCCCAGGAAACATCCCTTTGTTAAGACATTAAGAATTAAAATGTGATTTATGTGCTACTGTTTCACTTTATTATTATTATTATTATTATTATTATTATTATTATTATTATTATTTTCATTGGTGAGGGGAATAAGGAGTTGCTTCCAAGTTGTACTTAGGCTATCTGTAAAATCAAAGGTCTGCGGTTGAGTTGTTACTCAGATCTTATAAAGCTGGAGACACTGGGGTTACCATTCTGATACTGAGGGCTTCCAGTATTAAATCAGCCAGTGCTTGAGAGACTCCAGGGTTGCACCTATTGCTGCTCTTTGGACATTGTAATGGCAAAACACAAACACAGGGGCATTCTAGGGACGACTTTAATAGTTGTTCAATCACCATGCCCTTCTTTTGTCTTTTGTGAACATATCTCATGGATAGCTTTGAAATCTGGGAAAAATAAAAATTGGCTCCCAAATATGCATCTTTGAAGAAAGTTCATGCTCAGCATAAGAGTATTTTGCAATAAATATTTTTATGTATGATGCTTAAGAATCTTCACTCAAGGGCCCGGAGAGATAGCACAGCTGCGTTTGCCTTGCAAGCAGCCGCTCCAGGACCAAAGGTGGTTGGTTCGAATCCCGGTGTCCCATATGGTCCCCCGTGCCTGCCAGGAGCTATTTCTGAGCAGACAGCCAGGAGTAACCCCTAAGCAGTGCCGGGTGTGGCCCAAAAACCAAAAAAAAAAAAAAAAAAGAATCTTCACTCAACAGAACATGATGTCAAACTATGATATGATTTAAAATTTGCAAAGACCCAAATAGTTAAAGATATAAATCTCCTGAACATCAGTTGGACTTATAAAGCAACTATAAAATTGGGACATTTGCTTTTGCTTCTCTAAAAATTGCTTGTCTAGAAATTAGTTTCCCAGATAGCTACATTGTTTGTTTATCCTCTTCTTTCTTTCAGGAAGTCTCTTGTTCAATCTACACATAATATAGTGAAAGTGTTTTGTATGTAATATTTCTATAAATTAGTGTGTTATTGTACATTCCTGTTGACTGTTCATATTAGCTTGTATTTTTTTAACATAACTATTACTACTCAGAATGATTAATTTGGGTTTCTACTAGTATATTATACTGATTTTTTTAAAGGAACCATTTTACTTTTATGTTCAGTTTTTATTGGTATATGTTTTCTATGTTTTTTTTGTTTGTTTGTTTGTTTTGTTTTGTTTTTTTGTGGTTTTTGGGTCACACCCGGCAGTGCTCAGGGGTTATTCCTGGCTCCAGGCTCAGAAATTGCTCCTGGCAGGCACGGGGGACCATATGGGATGCCGGGATTCGAACTGATGACCTCCTGCATGAAAGGCAAACGCCTTACCTCCATGCTATCTCTCCGGCCCCTGTTTTCTATGTTTTATTCAATTTTTTCATGACCATCTAACAATTTTTTAAAATTTTAAACTTATTAAAATAATAAATTTGGTTGATTTTTATTAGAAAATAGGTTCTCATACAAAAATAAAAAAATAAACCTCTGTCAAAAACAATTGACATTTACTTTTTTTCGTTTTGTTTTCTGGGGTCCACACCCAGAAGTGCTCAGGACATACTTTTGGCCTTATTATAATCATAGATCACTCATGGTGGGATTAGGGGCACTATATGGAGTATTCATTATTGAACCTAGGTGCATAGCAAACATTTTGGCCACTGTATATCACTCTGATATTTATATTTTTACATTTTGGGGAAGGCCACACCTGGTGATGCCCAGGGGCTACTCCTGGCTATGCGCTCAGAAATCTCTCCTGACTTGGGCGACCATGTAGGATGCTGGGAATTGAACATAGGTCCTTCTTGTGTCAGTCGCGTGCAAGGCAAATGTCCTACCACTGCGCTATCAGTCTGGTCCCTCTGATGTTTATTTTTAAAATTGATGTGATTTAGAGGATAAGGATATGGTTTAATTGTGGTAGAAAATATGTGTAGGTCTATTTTGGTAATATGAGAATTACCTGTTGTAGCACTATTGGGCCTGAGCATCACAAAACCCAGAGTACAACTGGCAGTTGCCACCATGCATCAACAACCCAAATGCACACAAAAAAATACTAATATGAATGAGGTAGACCATCAAACAAACATAATAAAAACAAATATATAGTTTCAAGGAAAGTAGTACAATGCTATATAAGCAAAAATAAGTTTAAATAGCCAAATGAAAATGAAATTTGAAATTACTTTTTAATGTCTTGTATTACCTAGAAGACAAAAATGACAATAAAATTGTATTATTGGACAAAGAGATGATACAAGTCTTAGGTACTTGTCTTACAAAAGGTAGAACCTGATTAGATACTTTTTTTATGATAAATGGTTCCCAAGCAATGAAAGGATCTATTTAAGTTACACACAAAGACAGGAGTAACTTCCAAGTATATAAAGCTAGATATGTTCCCCAAATCAAATAAACAAACAAAAAACAAAACAAAACAAAAAACAAATGTAGATCTCACTATAATAAAACAAATAATTCAAAGTAGTTATGAAATTTTTAAATCGTGCAAATTGTTTCAAATTAATATATTTTATAATTAACACAGTATGCAAAAATATATTTATTCATATTCCTTGCTCAGCTGCAATTTTCTAATGTCATTCTTTACAATTAGCATTAGATAATATTTATAATATGTTAAAATGAAATATATGAACTATTGAAGCAGTATTATTGTTTAATACATGAAGTTTTCTAAATGAAAATATTAAAATATATGTATTTTTCATTAACAGAATGGGATCTTTGAAATAGAATATTATATTTGAGTAACTAAGTATACATGAAAAATAAAGATTGTTTTTTTGGTTTTTGGTTTTTAGTTTTTGGACCACAACCAGCAGTGCTCAGAAGTTACTCCTGGATCTGTGCTCAGAAATTGCTCCTGGCGTGCCAGGGGGCTCATATGGGATGCTGGGGATGGAGTCCAGGTCTGTCCCTGGTCAGCAGCTTGCAAAGCAAATGCCCTATCACTATGCCTATCACTCCAGCTTCAGAATACAGGTTTTAAGAAAAGGATTTAATGTATTTAATATTTTTGTAGCTTTGTCTGCTTTATTCATTTTATACACAATATTCAGTATATTTTGAAAATTTATATGCTCACAAAATTTCTAGAGGATGGATACACACCTTTGAAAATGTTGATAGGTATGGTTCATAAGCTTGGTATCTTAACTTTATTGAGGATTATGAATTGGATCATATATACAATATTTTAGTAATTTATTTATCTTTAATCCTAGATTTTTCAGTTCAAATGTAACTGAGTAATTTAAAATAGATTAAGTATTCTGTTTCTAAAATGGTATTTACTGGGTGAACTCTTTCATAAACTATTTAAGATTTTTACTTTAAAATTGTGAAATTGCAATATTTTTTTTGTTAAAATCCACATTATGCTCATGTAACTTAATTTTGGAAATACATCTGATACCAACAACAGCTAAAATGTGAAAAAGTTTCACCAGGACCTTGAGAATGACTGGAGTTGGATGGACTGGTTTGCCTGGAACCCAGAGTCCGTCTTATGCCAATAAACTGAGGTGAGACCTTTTTAGTAATCAGGTCAAGGATTTTTTCCATTTTCCCCATTTTTCTGGACCTATGCAAACAATGGCGATTGCTACTATCACACCTTTACTTTTTTTTTTTTTTTACCTTTATCCTTTAAGGAAAAAAAAAATACAACTCACTGAACTTAAAAACAATTGTAGTTGAATGCCTGTCTCGAATAAAGGCAGGAGATGGGAAGGGGGAAGGGGGTAATGCTACACTGGTGAAGGGGGGTGTTCTGGTTATGACTGTAACCCAAATATGATCATGTTACTTAAAAAATATATTAAAAAAAAAGAATGAATGAGGTAACTGGAAAACCTGTGGGAGGGGGGATGGAGGGAGATTTGGTACACTGGTGGTGGGAATGTTGCACTGGAGATGGTGGGTGTTCTTTACATGACTGAAACCTAATCACAATCATATTTGTAATCAAGATGTTTAAATAAATAAAAATATTTAAAAAATTGGAAATACTTATCTGTGACTTCACATTATTTAAATGCCAATGAAGAGGATAAATATCACATATAAATACATCTATTAATATACATTTGTGATTACATGATAACAAATAGCCATAATTATTTTATTTTAAGTGCATTTATTTTCCTAAAAAGTGGTGTGAAGTTTTCTTCATTTCACACAAAATCATTGTGTATTTCAAACATTTTTTTTAAATAGTAGGGTATGTTCACTACATTTAGTTTAACATAATTGTATATATGTTGTATAAAAACTATTTATTCTAAGGACTCTAGAGACCATGTATTGACAGTTTGATGTTTTAAACATCAGATAATTATGTACATCTAAACCATAATCCTGGTAAGCTTGTGAGCTAAATTAATAAGTGATTATTTATAAATGGGGCCGGAGAGATAAGATGGAGGGGCCAGAGTGATAGAATGGAGATAGGGTGTTTGCCTTGCATGCAGAAGGATGGTGGTTCGAATCCTGGCATCCCATATGGTCCCCCGAGCCTGCCAGGAGCGATTTCTGAGCATAGAGACAGGAGTAACCCAAGCATTGCCAAATGGAAACCTGTGTCATTGGTCAAAATACACTAACACTGGTTGTAGGTTTGGAGTTGCAAGTCTGTTTTTAAAGCTTTGTAAATAAAAGCACTAAAGAAAACAAAAATTAAAAATAAATAATACAAGGGCATGAATGATAGCACAGCAGTTGAGCATTTGCCTTGCACACTGCCCGGTATATACCAGATTTGATCCCCATCATCCCATATGGTCCCCAGAGCCAAAAGTGATGTCTAAGCACAGAACCAAGAGTAACCTCTGAGCGTTGCTGGGTGTGGCACAAAAAAACCAACCAAACAAAAAATATTACTAAGCTGTTTGCTCTTGTGAAAAATGTTTAAAAATGAATTTTAAATTGGTTTAAATTTCAAAAAATTTAAAAATTAAAAAAACTGCAATAATTATTCAGCAAAATAGCGCTACACATCACCTTAAATAAAATGAAAAATTTTGGATTATTAAAGTAGAAATAAACACAGATTAATGCACTTAAAATTTTCAATTTAATTTATTTTTAATTTAAACATATTATCAATAGGAATTAATCCCTCACAAATCTTTTTGGTATTTTCATCAACCTCATGCTTTTTTTTTTTTTTTTGGTTTTTGGGCCACACCCTGTGATGCTCAGGGGTTACTCCTGGCTATGCGCTCAGAAGTTGCTCCTGGCTTCTTAGGGGACCATATGGGACGCCGGGGGATCGAACCGCGGTCCGTCCTAGGCTAGCGCAGGCAAGGCAGGCACCTTACCTCCAGCGCCACCGCCCGGCCCCCAACCTCATGCTTTCTAAAACATTTTTCCAGACAACCATTGAGTTATAATTTTAACAACGCAGTAAAGTCTAAGGTTCTGAATATCAAAGTTTACTGAGTCCAACATTACTATTAAGATTAGACATATTCCCAAAGACTTTTAAAATGATGTTGCTTTCCTTTAACTCTAGATGGATTAAGGCCAATGGGTAAATAATTATTTTAATATTTTAATATTGAAAAAAATAATATTGTGCATTATGCACTATTCAGTATTTTGATTACTTCATTTTCTTCTCTTGTCAATTTTTTTAATTTAAAGTCATGCAAAGGAATACAATTCACTGAATTATATTTAGAACTTTAAATTACACAGTTCATTTATCAAGTTCATTTAAATAAGGTCCATATTCCATAGAAGACAAGTAGCTTAAATACAAGTTTGATTACAATCAATTAAAAAAATGATAAAGTCCAAGTTACAGTCAATTGTCAAAAAGGCAATGTAATATCACTAATCTGACTAAAAGACCACACTCGGACTGCTACTTTTACATTGTCAACACTTGACATAGAAATTTTTATTATTTTTTTTATTATTTGAGTTACTTGGTAAGAAAATAATGTAGAAAGCACTCTTAGGCTTCACAGTAGAACATTAGAAAGAAGGTTATCCAGCAAAGCAATTTGTTTCCAGATGATCAAATATGAATGTTCCATTCATTCCAAAATATCTACTACATGGTAGACGTCATTTTACAGCACTCATTTATTGATAATATTTTAGCTAACATTAAGCATCACCAATTGCAGTCATACTATTTTTTAATTTCCATTACTTTTCCCAATTCTAAGGACAAACTATTATGTCCCGAATGATCAGTACTTGAGGTTTTATGAAAATGTATCTTTTTAAAACTTTATGAAGCACTTTCTGTGATAGATTCTATAGCTGTTTCCTTCACAGCAAAATTGATATTCTAGCATATGTAAGGCGATTCTGACTCCTTGAGTTATGAGACAGATTAATTTGACATTTCTCTTCCTTGTAAAAGTCTTTTTATTTGCAGCTGCTAGTGGGCAGTGAACCAGTCAAACTACCCTGGATAACAATGCCTGAGCAACAGAGTCATTAATGACAAAGAACACCTAATCTTGCTGAATAAAAAATGCCAACAACAGGGCCCGGAGAGATAGCACAGCAGTGTTTGCCTTGCAAGCATCTGATCCAGGACCAAAGGTAGTTGGTTCGAATCCTGGTGTCCCATATGGTCCCCCGTGCCTGCCAGGAGTAACCCCTGAGCATCGCCGGGTGTGGCCCAAAAACAAAAAACAAAAACAAAACAAAACAAAAACAAAAAAAAATGCCAACAACATCCTTAACCAATGCATTATTTGGAAACTTTCTTATTTAAGTAGAAAATATAAACTTTGTTCAACTATAAAATAGTTGACATGTCCATAGTTCAATTTCAACAGTTTAGCAGGTAACAAAAAATATACATGGATAGAAATCTTGGTCGCAGAAGCAAAGTGCTTAAACAGTAAATTAAATATAAAACAATAGCAGTTCGATCATCCTCATTTTAAGATGGGTCTAAAAATACTCTGACTATATCTGAGTATTGATTGTCTTTCCCCATCTGACTTTTTACTTGGGGCTCAACACTGTCTCAAGTTCCACATTTGGTACTGAAACTGACTTCTCTGAAGCTCCTTTTCCAGCATGAGTATTTTTCGTCGTAGCTGAGGTGTTTCCTCTAGATCTCCTTTGAATGCTAAGATCTTTTCTCTTTTTGGGACTTCTCTCCTCCTTATGAGCTGTGGGTGTTACGTCATCAGGATTTATTTTTCTTGGTCTACCACGTTTCCTAGGTGTGTCAGACATGGAAACTTCTGCCTGGAGTGTTGTCAGGGAGGATTCAACTTTAGAATCTTCTCTTGCAACGGTTCCACTAAGTTTTTGAACTTTCATCATTTTACTATGTCTAGTAAACAGTTGCTGTTCACTGGACTTTAAGTCATGTTTACATTCTGCATTTTCAACAGCTTCTAACTTAGCACTTCTCACTTTCCTGGTACTCCTTCTAGGACTTGCTGTTTTACTAATATTTGCATCATTTATGCCTTCACTATTTTCCTGATTTTCTGTAGGTTTTTTAATACCCTTAGAACTTCTATTTTCACCTTCTTTTCTAAATGAAGTTTGAATTGTTGATTCCAAAGGCAGAGAGGATTTTGACTCTTTTGATTTCCTTCCGGACATAATTGGTAACCCTACTTGCATAGCATTTGAACTTTCTGATGTGTTTGGACTCATTAATCTTCTCCTCCCTCTTCTAACAATAACAGACTTTTGAGGTTTTTGCTGATTCTGAGACAGCCCTTTATCAAAAGAGGCACGTTTAGAAACCCCCAAAATATCTTCAGTATTCTCAGTATCAGAAAGTCATGGCATCTTAGGAGGACTTCCTTCAGACTCAACCATTTTACTATTACCATCTTGCCCTTTTTCTGTTACATCAGCAATTAGTTCAGTAGAAGAGCTCACAATTTTCAAGGGTGTAAACATACCTTTGGGTGATACTGCATCATGATATTTGGTGGAAGTCTGGTCCAATATGGTTGAAGCACTGCTGTTTCCATTGCTCACATCTGATTTCTCCAAGCAATGTGAGGATGTATCCTGTAGCCTTTCATGCAATTCTTGATGGTCTAAGAAAAAAGATACCTTCTTTCGGGTCTTCACTGACTCAGTTTTTACTAGAATTGAATGAGGTGGTGTAGTGACATATACATTTGTTTTGTTGTCATAGGCAACTCCAGGTGTACATTTTGAAGTTATGCCTTCTTCCCGCAATGAAATTGTAGTTTCTTTAAGTTGTAAAGGAACAAGAGAAGGTCCAGGAGACAAAGAGGGTGATGCTAAAGAAGTTGATGGAAGACTAGATTTTAAAATAGTTTGAGGACTAGATTTGGCAAATCCAGAGGCAGTAACTGTTGTGGCCAAACTTTTAGCTTTCTTACCCACAAGAGGAGTTTCAAGGCAATGTAATTCCTTAGCCTTGGTAATATATTCCCAAGATCTTTTGACACATGAATTTACTGGCAATAAATGAGATGCTAGGTCCAAAGGAGATTTGTTGGGGCTTTGCAGAAACACCCTCATACATTGAGAAGGCTGACGCACGGGACAATCAGCCCTATTCAGCTGTTTAGAACTTTTTTGTGAAGCTTGTGAAATTGGTGTTCCAATGGAAGCATCAGATATTGGGAGAGAAGATACTACAGGAGAGGATTCTTTTATTCTAAGACTGGTGTAAAGAGAAATACCAGTGTTAGGTTTACTGTTTGTGCCAACTGTCTCCAAATCAGACAAAACTTGATTGATGAAAACAGAACTTGACAACACAGTTCTCTTTAAAGTTGGCTTTGGAAATGCTGATAACAGTTTGGGTGTAGCAACTTCTTGAAGAATGGTTGTTGAGCGACTATAGGGCTTAGCTCTTTCAATTGTTATTTTTTTTGCTCAGCTCTAGGAACCCCTTTCCCACATTGGGCTAACATGAAATTTCGAACCAGAGATCTCTCTTGCACAAGAGGATTATGATCATGCATGCTATTCATCTGCAGAGTTTGGTTCAGCTTCAAGGCAGGGATGTAATTGGCATGCTGTAAGCGATGAAGTAAAAGGAATTTATGGTTCTGAACACTGTTACTAGATTGCAAAATTCTTACCAAACACTCCTGTTCAGTGTCTGTGAGCGGTATCTTTAGGAAATCCTCCAGCAAGCCCATTTCCTGGCACATGTTGTAAGTGTGCTTTAATAAGTCCTTTCTGTTTAAACTATTAGAATTTGCCGCAACAAACTATACAGGCCTCAACCACACACACATTATTGATCAAAATGGTGAGGTGAAGGCAAACATCACCATCTGTGGACATCGTTGGCTTCATTGTGTGGATATATCTGAGGGCGAGTCTGTGCTCACCCTGACTTATGAAAGCTTGAAGAATCATTGTATGTTGCCATGGCAAAGGTTTGACTCTGGCTGGGTGAAACAGAAGTTCCAAAGCCCTCTCACAAGTTTTATGATCTATATACCACAAACCTTTAATCAGTTTCAGCTGGCTGTAAGAAATGGCAAAAACCTTAAGAAATGATTCAGTGGCAGAATCCTCTACGTTTGGAAAATAAGACCTAATATCTAGCAGCAAATAGATGGTAACTGCATGTTTGCTTGCTTCAGTAATATTATGGAGTAAGTATATGTCAAGCAGTGCATGCAGACTTGGAAGAGGATATTTTCCAGTGCCTCCTTCATCGTTTTTCCACAAATTCTCAATCCTATTTCCTAGGTGAGAAACCATTCCATCAATAATCAGGTAATCAGAATTCCATTTCCCCCTTGAAAAACTCTTACACTTCTGTCGACAACTGGTGTAGTACTCCTGAATTACAGGGTCGTTATAGCATAAACTTCTTAAATGCATAGTATCATGAAAGCCCTCTGGTAGAAGCTCAAGATGACAGAACCAAAGAACCACTTGTATGTACTGACATGTGATTTGGATAAACATACATTTATTGTTCAGGATCATAATGCCTGTCTCAGTGATGCTTTTGGCCTCTGCTAACAAACAATTAAGAACTGTATTAAGGTGACTAAGAAGCAAATGACAACATTGGACAGACTGTATAGTTTGTGGATCAATGATATGGCATGAGCCATCAAATAACGGCGCACACAGTCTGTCCAATTCTTCTTTTGTGACATTCACTTTATTCCATGTCCATTCAAGAACAAAGCGCAAGTTAGTGGCCGAATTTGGGTGTTCTGATACCCACTGTTTTATACATCCAATCATAGGTGCGAGGGAATTTGTTTGGTCTACTGCAGACCATAAAGCTTCTAATTGGTCTTGCTGACTTAAATTGGAAGGCTGGATATCAAGAATTTTTGGTGACATGTCAGCTGCAAGACATTGATTATAATGATCAGTAATGACACTGTTGAGAGATTGCCCCAATGTACTTGAAAACATCAGATTCTTTTTCTGAAAGCCAGTGCAATTGATGTGAACCACTCCTGAGTTCAACAAACAAGTAGCATCAAAATTAAGACATGTAGATTAAAAAACTCCTCGGGAGGTGGATAGGAAGGAGGAATTCCTCGACTTAAACTCCTCTCATGCTCTAAGATATGCAAGATGTCATGTGGAAAAAACCTACTTACTACAGAATCCAGGGACCACAGAGCAAAATAAGAGCAATTATGTAGATATTCACCCGATTCTAGTGTATCAGGCAATTGTGCACTATACCAACTATTGATATCAAATATCCCCAAATATACAGAAGGCTTTACCTGTCCATATGTACTCAGTTGCCAGGTAAAATGGAAACACTGGTGTCAGGAGACAGAGCCTCATTCAGACCTTCCTCCCTATCACCCTGAGATGGAAATTTTTCTATACTCTGACACCCTAAGAATTTGGTGTTAGTCTGTCCAGTCAAATGAAATATGCCTTCTGTAAGGTCCAGTGTGTAACTTTCTTCACGTAAGGACAACCCCTCATATAAGCTTTGTCCTGATGCCAAACATATTTCATCGCGAAAGGCCAACCGAAGTAGATACAAACTCAGTACATCCCCTTGACTGTCCTGTGTGGACTGAACAGCCCACAAATAGCAGAAATTATTAGGATCATTCTCAGGTTTTTGAAAAGTAATAGCAGATATGGGTGTTCTTCCTCCTTTCAACTGTGTGTAATCGTCTTCTTCTGTCATGCTTTTCATATTCCAGAGTGCTACGTAGCCATCAGCAAACCCTACCGCGAGTTGATGTGTGCGATTTATGTAAACCAGAGTTGAAATGGCTGCTCCTGATGGGCCTACTAGTTCGAAACCCAGATGGCGTCCTTCTTGCCTAGCACGTTCTCTGAGGTGTGGTACTTTGTCTGGAATACCAGTCATGAGTTGAAGAAGCGATGCATTTAGTCCAGTGTGTTTGCATGGCAAGTCATCCAGACACAGGTCAATCAGCAGAATCTGTCCAACATCGGTGACCACTGCAGCCACACCAAAGAGCCATTGCAAACTGGGGTGTGAATTCTCAGTGGCTGCAGTAGGTCCTCCCTGATAACTTAGAGGTTCAATAGCTGTTACCCTTCCTGAAATCTCCACTGCTTTCACCACTTTTTGAAATACTGATGTCATAAAGACACAGGATGCTCCCTTCACTGTCTTCCAGTCCAACGAGCAAACCTTTTTTCTTCTGCCACAAGAATTCCTTGACAGCTAGAATGAGAGCAGGTTCCCCGTTCACTCCCCGGAATCGATATGCCGATCCCCTCTGTCCTGTCGAGGTGTTTATGACCTCCAGTTGTGGACCACAAGTCAAGCAAGCGAGTCCATTTATTCCTGGGGCAAGTTTTCCTCGAAGCCCAGCTCCTCCTGTGGCTTCTTCTTGGCCCAGGGCCTGAAGAGTCCCTTCTGAGAAAGGCCGAAGCCCACTACTTACTCTTGCAGTTAACTCTGGCATAGTTCCACTAAGCCAGGGGTCTTCAAACTACAGCCCGCGGGCCACATGCGGCCCTCAGAAGAGTCTGATCCGCCCGCCAGCAGTGAGCACTGTTTGGTTGCCAAGATACCTGCCAGCATATACACTCAGTGTATATCCAAATATCAGGCACCATGCACTCAAAATGGTCACCATCTTTGGTAGCACTTATGCCTGTGAACAGACTTTTTCAAGAATGAAACATCTGCAATCTCCAACCAGATCAAGATTATCCGATGCCCACTTGCATCACTTGTTACTGCTGGCAGTGACAAATATGGAACCGGACATTGACCATCTCATTAGCCAAAAGCAGGCCCACAGTTCCCATGGAAATACTGGTGCGTGATCTGTTTATTTATAAATGGTTTTCATTTTATTTATAGAAGATATGTGCAGTGTAAGTAGGATTAGTAGCTCATATAGTCCGGCCCTCCAGCTCTCTAAGGGACCGTAATCTGGCCCCCACTTTAAAAAGTTTGAAGACCCCTGCACTAACCAGAGCTGGACACCGAGCAGCAAACAGCAGCGACACCGTTCGACTGCATCACAGCATCTCCTGGGAGATGCCACAAAGGTTCGCAGGCACGCACACCATCCTCTGCCTCTATCAACTGCCCCCCACGCGGCCTTCCCGGCCCCCTTGAGCCACGGGGAGACTTGGGAGACTGGAGACATCCTTTGGCCGCTGCAGGCCGCGTGCCAGCTCAGAACTCAACGCCATGGTTGCCTGCGCCCAGCTTCGTGCCTGGACTGCAGTGGCATGACTGCGCATTGCCTGGAGTAGTGGGGCAGGATGGGGAGGATCAGGGAATCAGGTTTTAACCTTTCTTCCTTGATTCTGTGCGTCCAGAACTGAGCTACGAGGGAATATTGAGAGCAGGTTCATGAGACCAGGGCAGCGAATTTCACACCTGCTAGTGTCAGTGGTGCCAGACATTGTATGCAGAAATTTCTGTGAAGAGCAGATTGGAAATCACACTCTGTCGAGTAAAACCAGCGGAAAACTTCTTCAATTATTTTTATGAAATGCATTTTCAACTTTTTTTTGGTGCTCAATGTTGGTTTATCATTTTGAGTTTTAAGCAAAGACATGCGCCTCTTTAGTATTAGACAAACGCTTTTCTAAAGATGTTACTGAGAAACATTTCGTTGATCTAGCTTAAAAATTTTCCATTTCAATGATTCTTACAGTTTCATAAATGTATTGAGTGATTTCAAATGAGGGTACATAAATATGTACAAATATATGTATTTTTACACCTATGTTTACTAACTTTTATTTTGTTATTTTTTTTAAGTAATGTGCCTTTTATTGGTGAGTCATGTCTTGGATTGCTTACTACATCAACCATCCATACTGTACACCACTATGATGTATAATATTTTTAACATACTAAATTACGCATACAAGTCTCTTAACTATATTGCAGTGTTGTATGAAATAATATACTTTAAAATGAGAATAAAATGAAGAACATGTCTCTTTCCATTGCTTCATTAACATCCTCCATTTCAGGCCAAATCTCTCTGACATGCTTTTTTCTTTTTTTCCATAGAAACTCTAGCAAAAATAAAAGCTGAGTGTAAATTTTCAAATTGGCATTAATAAGAGTAAACATTAAGAGAAAACAATCTGGGGCCGGAGAGATAGCACAGCGGTGTTTGCCCTGCAAACAGCCGATCCAGGACCTAAGGTGGTTGGTTCGAATCCCGGCGTCCCATATGGTCCCCCGTGCCTGCCAGGAGCTGTTTCTGAACAGATAGCCAGGAGTAACCCCTGAGCACCGCCGGGTGTGGCCCAAAAACCAAAAAAAAAAAGAAAAAGAAAAGAAAAGGAAGGAAGGAAGGAAGGAAGGAAGGAAGGAAGGAAGGAAGGAAGGAAGGAAGGAAGGAAGGAAGGAAGGAAGGGAGGGAGGGAGGGAGGGAGGGAGGGAGGGAGGGAGGGAGGGAGGGAGGGAAAGAGAGAGAGAGAGAAAGAGAGAAAGAAAGAGAAAGAAGAAAGAAAGAAAGAAAGAAAGAAAGAAAGAAAGAAAGAAAGAAAGAAAGAAAGAAAGAAAGAAAGAAAGAAAGAAAGAAAGGAAGGAAGGAAGGAAGGAAGGAAGGAAGGAAGGAAGGAAGGAAGGAAGGAAGGAAGGAAGGAAGGAAGGAAGGAAGGAAGGAAGGAAAGGAAGGAAGGAAGGAAGGAAGGAAGGAAGGAAGAAAGAAAGAAAGAAAGAAAGAAAGAAAGAAAGAAAGAAAGAAAGAAAGAAAGAAAGAAAGAAAGAAAGAAAGAAAGAAAGAAAGAAAGAGAGAGAGAGAGAGAGAGAAAGAAAGAAAGAAAGAAAGAAAGAAAGAAAGAAAGAAAGAAAGAAAGAAAGAAAGAAAGAAAGAAAGAAAGAAAGAAAGAAAGAAAGAAAGAAAGAAAGAAAGAAAGAAAGAAAGAAAGAAAGGAAAGAAAGAAAGAAAGAAAGAAAGAAAGAAAGAAAGAAAGAAAGAAATAAAGAAAGAAAGAAAGAAAGAAAGAAAGAAAGAAAGAAAGAAAGAAAGAAAGAAAGAAAGAAAGAAAGAAAGAAAGAAAGAAAGAAAGAAAGAAAGAAAGAAAGAAAGAAAGAAAGAAAGAAAGAAAGAAGAAAGAAAGAGAAAGAAAAGAAAGAGGGCCGGACGGTGGCGCAAGAGGAAAGGTGCCTGCCTTGCCTGCGCTGGCCTTGGACGGACCGCGGTTCGATCCCCCGGCGTCCCATATGGTCCCCCAAGCCAGGAGCAACTTCTGAGCGCATAGCCAGGAGTAACCCCTGAGCGTTACCGGGTGTGGCCCAAAAACCAAAAAAAAAAAAAAAAGAAAGAAAGAAGAAAGAAAGAAAGAAAGAAAGAAAGAAAGAAAGAAAGAAAGAAAGAAAGAAAGAAAGAAAGAAAGAAAGAAAGAAAGAAAGAAAGAAAGAAAGAAAGAAAGAAAGAAAGAAAGAAAGAAAGAAAGAAAGAAAGAAAGAAAGAAAGAAAGAAAGAAAGAAAGAAGAAAGAAAGAAAGAAAGAAAGAAACAAGAAAGAAAGAAAGAAAGAAAGAAAGAAAGAAAGAAAGAAAGAAAGAAAGAAAGAAAGAAAGAAAGAAAGAAAGAAAGAAGGAAAGAAAGAAAGAAAGAAAGAAAGAAAGAAAGAAAGAAAGAAGAAAGAAAACAATCTACATAATTCTATAAATTCAACCTTTATGTTTACAAAGTAGTTAATTATATAATTATGGTTCAATATAAAAACTATAGTTTTACTGTGACTTAATATTTCGTCTCTTAAACATTATTAAATGCCTTGGTTCTTGGATTGTAGGTATAGTATATCAAGCACAATTGCTATTCCAACTCCCAAGGACCCAGAACCGCATGTTTCTCTGCACTGTCATGGTCATGAGTTAGTCTTATAGTGCAGGAATTAGTCTGAGCATTTCTACATGTAGCTCTGAAATAAAGCATACAAAGATGTCTTGCTCCTGAGGCCCGAGAGATAGCATGGAGGTAGGGCTTTTGCCTTGCAAACAGACGGACGGGTGGTTCAAATTGCAGCATTTCATATGGTCTGCAGAGCCTGCCAGGAGAGATTTCTGAGAGTAGAGCCAGGAGTAATCCCTGGGTGTGACCTAAAAAACAAAACAAAAAAATGTCTTGGCTCTTGATTTATATAAAGCAATTTGAAGAAATTTGAATAAAAATTTAAAAACCAAATTACTTGTTTAAAAAAAAAAACACTTGACTGTCAAAAAAAACCTATTTCACTGTTTTCTTTTTTCATTTTTTCTTTTCCTTTCTTTCCCTTGTTTCTTTCTTTGTTCCTTTCTATCATATTTCCTTCCTCTCTCCTTCCTCCTTTCTTTCCTTCTTTCTCTCTTTCTTTCTTTCTTTCTCTTTCTCTTTCTTTCTTTCTCTCTTGCTTGCTTGCTTTCCTCTTTCTTGCTTTCTTTCCTCTTTTTCTCTTTTCTTTTTATTTTTTTTCTCTTTTCTCTTTTCTTTCTTTTTTCTCTTTTCCCCCATCTTCTTTCATTCTTTCTCTATTTTCCCAAATTGTTAAGAGTATAGAGTGCTTGCTGAAAGCAAAGATAGCAGACATCAGATTTAATATTACATAGTGGTCTCACTACCTAACATTGCCACATACAACTATTTTTAAATATAATGCATTTGATTGGAACACAGTAATAGTCATACTTCTTAGAGTCAGGCAGTGGGATACGCCACAATTTAGCTTAAATTTGAAAATAGAGATTGTGGATATCAATAAACATATTTTTATGCAATTTAATTTCATTAAATCATACTTTATATATATACTTTATAGGTAAACAGATTTATAAATATTCATATATGTCATATATTATAAATTCCCATATTATTGTTTCAATATACAGCATATATGATAATATGCATATTTTATATAATTATATATATCATTACATGTTTTATATTTATATATTTAACTTTATAAAATTATACTTTATGGGGCCGGCGAGGTGGCGCTAGAGGTAAGGTGTCTGCCTTGCAAGCGCTAGCCAAGGAAGGACCGCGGTTTGATCCCCCGGCATCCCATATGGTCCCCCCAAGCCAGGGGCAATTTCTGAGTGCTTAGCCAGGAGTAACCCCTGAGCATCAAACAGGTGTGGCCCGAAAAACCAAAAAAAAAATTTATACTTTATATATGTATATATATATTAATTAATTAATATCTAATTAATTAATTAATTAATTAATTAATTAATTAATATCTAATTTTCTTTTTTTGTTTGTTTGTTTGTTTTCTGGTTTGGGGCCACACTGGACAGTGCTCAGGGGTTATTCCTGGCTCCATGCTCAGAAATTGCTCCTGGCAGGCACTGGGGACCATATGGGATGCCGGGATTCAAACTGATGACCTTCTGCATGAAAGGCAAATGCCTTACCTCCATGCTATCTCTCCGGCCCCTAATATCTAATTTTCATATAAGTATAAATTAAACTGAAATATTGTATTCTATTTAATGCCTAAAGAGACATATTGTGCAAAAAATTAAGAATGTTTCATAGTTTTGACAGTAATTGAATGACTATTAATGTTGGAATAATGTTCATATTCTTACATAAAATGTAATTTTTATTGAGGCATTACATTTATTTTTATGTGCAGATGTTTAAATTAATAAAATATATTTTCATTTTCATTATATTTATGTAAATAGGTAAATATAATGTAGAGTTATACATACCCTTCAAATAAAGTGAAGAAATGAAGCTGCTAGTACAGAAAATGAATTTATTAGAAATTTTTTTTTGTTGTTTTGTTTTTGGGCCACATCCGGCAGTGCTCAGGGGTTACTCCTGGCTGTCTGTTCAGAAATAGCTCCTGGCAGGCATGGGAGACCATATGGGACACCGGGATTCGAACCAACCACCTTTGGTCCTGGATTGGCTGCTTGCAAGGCAAACGCCGCTGTGCTATCTCTCCGAGCCCAGAAATTCTATTTTTTAGTTAATTTGTATATTCTCATTTATCTAGCATAAGTTAAGTGACCTTAGAACCTTTTAAATTATACTTTACTTATTACTATTCCTATACTTTGGAATATATGGTTATATAATATATTCTTCATTTTAAGGACAATACTAATTTCCCAGTATATTTGTTTATTTGTTTTTGTGATTAAACATATGAAACCTTCATATATTACCTGTACAAAATATAAATAATGTAAAATTAAATTTATTTTTTTGATAACATTGTACTTTTTCTCCTAATACTTAAAAAAAATTAAGAATTCTGATTATGGGCCCAGAGAGATAGCACAGAGGCGTTTGCCTTGCAAGCAGCCAATCCAGGACCAAAGATGGTTGGTTCGAATCCCGGTGTCCCATATGGTCCCCTGTGCCTGCCAGGATCTATTTCTGAGCAGACAGCCAGGAGTAACCCCTGAGCAATGCCGGGTGTGGCCCAAAAACAAAACAAAACAAGAATTCTAGATTATGTTAGTGTAAACTAAATAGATTAAATGTATGTATAATAGTTGAAAAGTAAAAATTAAGAAAATATCCCAATTATAGTCTAGCTAGCATTAAATAGTCATAAAAATACACATAAAGTAAATATATAATGTATTTGCTGCAAAAATATCATCTGAAAAGGGACAGCACATAATATAATATTGATCATATATTTATGATATTCAATAAACATTATCTATATTTTGCCCACATTACAAAGATCAAAAATGAACGTTCATAAATAACATCTTTGGTATCTTTTTATATTTTTGCTTCCTAGCATTTGAAAAACAACAAATCACCATGTCTGTTATAAACTTTCTGCTCTGTACTATTTTATTATTTGCTATTTATGTTTAATAGCTGTGTAATTAAGAATGTCAACCAGATTGTATTTGAGAATTTTCATTGTGCAAAATATTGTTTTTCATCAAACTCCTTATGAAATTAAATGAAGGAAGTCAAAGCTTTCCTTAATTAAGTCATTAGCTCTCCAAGTTTTAATGAAAATGCTATCTACCTAAAGGCTGTTCACATATATAATATAATTGGAAAAAAACTAAATTTATTTTACTTATTTTCTGCATGTATAGTAATGTATAAAACCCTTAGAGCAAAAGTTGTGCAAGTCCAATAGATAAACATAAAGAACCACACTGGCATAATTATTCAATTAATTAAATTTAGATAAAAATCAAAATCTGCATTTCATAAGATAATAGTTTTCTAAGTTTTTAGTCTAGCATTTTACAAATAGTTCTACTGAAATGTCACTTAATTTTTAAATTTGACTACACATAAGTTAGCAATGTATTTAATAGGCATAAATTTTGTATCTTATAAACCTCTATTTCATACAAGGCACAGACGTACGCAATAATTACTAAAAATTCTGAGTTGTACCTCTGTAGAGATATAAATAAATGCTATTATTTATTCACATTTATGATTTTATACATGTCTATTTCTAGTTAATAGTTTTCTAATTAATATTCTATATGTAATCTGAAAGAGGAGCTGGTTAAGCATTTATGTTTTAATTTTTTATTTTATATTTTAATGGAATTTTACTTTATTAAATTGTTAATTTTTTTTTATCACACCGAGCTGTGCTCTGGGTTTACCCTGTTTGGCCAATGGATCATTTAGGATGTCAAGGATTGAATAAGGGTTTGTTGTGTGTAAGGCAAGTGTCCTTCTACTGGCCATACTGTTGTTCTGGCCACTGAACTAATCTTTTTATTTTTAATTTTTAGGTGTTTTTTTTGTTTTGTTTTTTAGTTTTTGGACCACACCCTGTGACATTCAGGGGTTACTCCTGGCTATGAGCTCAGAAATAGCTTTTGGTTTGGGGGACCATATGGAATGCCAGGGGATCGAACTGAGGTCTGTCCTAGATCAGCCATTTTGCAAGGTAAATGCCCTACCAGTGCGCCACTGCTCCAGCCCCTGAGTCTAGCGTTATATGTTACTTCAGTTAGCCAAATTATGAGCAAACCTATAAGCAAAATAATGAATAAAAACAGTAATATTTGATTTTATTTTTAGGCTATTTATTCATAGCCATTTGCTTCAGTTTTATTACCATTGTGATATACATTATTTGTAAAGACAGTGATTTCATAGCTGTGTCATTTTTTAAATATGGTATGGACATAAATAAATGTTTTAGTATAAAATAAATATATTCATAAAGTTACACCTTTTTAAAATGTATCTCAATTGAAATAATTTTTTAGAAAAGTTGAACAAGTGTACCACAGATATAATACAGCAAGAAAAGAGGAATCTTGCCTTGCACTTTCTCATCAGGATTTTCTCTCTGCCCCATACATGGGCCTAAGGCATCTTCAGGAGTCATTTCTGAGCACAGGATACCAACTTACTAAAAAGTGGAAAATATGTAATATTAAAGTGTATTTTAGAAAGTAGATTTTTAGATACCCAACCTATAACAAGCTGTAAGGCGGAGACCATTTGCAGTAGGATTCTGGGGGTAAAGGAAGGAGATGTAGGAGACATGCTGGGAACAAGAGTGGAGGGAGGATAACATTGGTGGAGGGAATGCCCTTCATTTATTGTCACTATGTATTGTAAATAATTCTGTGTAAATGAACTTCAGTCGCAATAAAAAAAATAAGTGTTTAAAAATAAAAAAAAGAAAGTAGTTTTTTATATAAGATGTGCCAATTAACTAATTGAGTTTGCTTATAAACATTTAAATTGAAAGTGTCTCTGTCATATAATTGAAAGTACACAATTTAATGTACAAATGTATGTTTAAAGTCTATTATTTTTATTATTGAGAGAACATGATTTATGTTAATGTTCTTTTTTTTTTTTTTTTTGTTTTTTGTTTTTTGTTTTTTGTTTTTTGGGCCACACCCGGCGGTGCTCAGGGGTTACTCCTGGCTGTCTGCTCAGAAATAGCTCCTGGCAGGCACGGGGGACCATATGGGACACCGGGATTCGAACCAACCACCTTTGGTCCTGGATCAGCTGCTTGCAAGGCAAACGCCGCTGTGCTATCTCTCCGGGCCCTATGTTAATGTTCTTGCCTATTCTTTTGATATACAAAGCTACTGTCCCTCCACCCAACCATGTGGCATGAATGGTATCTGTGCAAAAGATTTGCAAGAAAATGACCAAGCTCTTTAAGAAACTCAAGAAAATTAAGAAGAAAAAAAAAAAAGAAACTCAAGAAATATTAAAATATTTAATGACAATGAAATTATATAACATAAAGTGTTATACAAAAATATCAAAGCATATATTTGTCGATTTCTGGTCAATATAATAATATCAATCAAATAGTTCATATCTTAATTATAAGAGAAAAAAATCACATTTAAGATTTGGGAGCTACACCCCTTAATGTTTAGGGTTAGGCTTGTCTCTATACTCAGGAATGACTTTTTGCAGTGGTGATGGGACCATGCAGTCCCATGCTATGAATAGAATGGAATGAACCAGTTGGGCCTTTTGCAAGGCAAGTGTTGTACTTCTGTACGAACTCCCCTGCCTTCAGTAATTCATTTGTTAATGAATTTCTGTGCTCACAATACTCATTTACTGATTTATATGACTTTATTAGATAAAAGCATTAGCTCAAAACATGTAAGTTGGAAGGTTTACTTCTTGGTCTTTTATGACTTTTCCATAAATACATCAACTATCTCACATCCCCAAATAAGTAGCATCTCTAAAAGAAATTTTGTCAAATGTACAAACATTTGATACACCATTATTTATGTGAAAATTATATTTGTGATTAATAAATACAACAGCCCAAAGAGATATACAGCAGGTGGGGTGTTTGCCTTGATTGTGGCCAACTGGAGTTTGATCCCTGGCACTGAGTATAGTTCCTGAACTGACCAGGAATGAGATCTGAACACAGAGCCAGGATAGATATGAGCATCACTGTGTGTGACCAAAGATACACACACAGACATACACATACACAGAAACACACAAAGTGTAGTCCTATGAAACCTATTGATTAATATTCAGAATCCTAGTTTAACTCTGATCGAATTTGCAAAGAATGGATATATAACCCTCTATACTTTTTTTATGGGAGAAGCAGCATTTTAAATTTAATATCTAGAGTAGGGGGGTTTTATAAGGGTATATTGCCAGTCACAGGTATAAAAAAAATGCTCACACTTTGTTTCTTTGCAAAATACAACATATCTCTGTTAACAGAAACTTATCAATGTGCATTATTTAATATTTAAAACAATACACATGGCTTTAGGTGGTTTACAGAACTGAGAATAGACTACAGTTCAGCTAGGAGCCCAGAGGATAAAACAAAGGTAAATATTTTTTTTGTTTTTGGGTCACACCCGGCAGCGCCCAGGGGTTACTCCTGGCTCTACACTCAGAAATCACTCCTGGCAGGCTCAGGGGACCATGTGGGATGCTGGAATTCGAACCATCATCCTTCTGCATGCAAGGCAAACGCCCTAACATAATGCTAACTCTCCAGCTCGAAAGGAAGGTAAATTTTAATATATCAAAGTAGTTCCTCTTTGGCCAGGGCCTCGGTGTCCTACTGATGTAAATTAAGATACTAGCAAGAAGCCAAATTTCCTTATCAAATTTCTTTTTCCTAAGGGAACAGGTTTTTAGATCTAGGGCTCTGATTAACTTTTTCTTTTAAATTTTTTTTAACTGAAATTCAACTACAGACATGTTTATAACCATGGTGCTTAACAAAGACACTATTCTAAGAAAAGAAATTAAAAATAAATCTTCAGACCATTTTCCTTTTTTCCTTCTCTTCTTTTCTTTCGTATTCTTCCTCCTCTTCTTTCTCTGCCTTTTCAACTTCTTCCTCTTTTTCTTTTAATTTTCTTCTTCCTCTTCTCCTTCTTCTGTTTTTCTTGTCTTCTCTGCTTCTCTTCTTTCCCTTCTTCCTCTTTCTCCTATTCTTTTTTCTTCTTCCCCTTCCTCTTCCCCCTTTTCTTCTCTCTCCTCCTTTTTACATTTCTCTTCCTTTTTTTTTTTTTTTTTTTTTTTTTGGTTTTTGGGTCACACCCAGCGTTGCTCAGGGGTGACTCCTGGCTGTCTGCTCAGAAATAGCTCTTGGCAGGCACGAGGGACCATATCGGACACCGGGATTCGAACCAACCACCTTTGGTCCTGGGTCGGCTGTTTGCAAGGCAAACACCACTGTGCTATCTCTCCAGGCCCTCTTCCTTTTTTCTTTTTATTCTTCTTCCCCTTCTTCATCTTCTTTTCTTTTTCTTACTCCTCTTTTCACACTTCAACACTTTTAATATTCTTTTCCTGTGTCTCTGGGACTCCAATAATTTCTGTTTTTTTTTTTTTTCTGTTGAGTTTATCTAAGACTTATATTTTCATTTGTTCACATTTATTGAGTGGTTTATTCATTGTATGATCATTTTCTTTAAGGAGCTTTTCTAATCCCTTCTGTTGTATGGAGTTGTTCTGCATCTCATCCCCTGGCTCACTGACCCCATGTTCAGTTACTTTACTCCCCAGCAAAGGCTTTTTATTGAGGTTTTCATTTCATCTACTGAGTTTTCAGACCTGTTGTTTGAGTTGGGAGTTTTCTGAGTTCTATCATTGTGGTCTGTTTAAATCGATCTATGCATGTTTTGAGTTCTTTGACATCCTCCAAATT